>NC_081411.1:222799081-223099081 GCF_030272615.1 Cryptomeria japonica | reverse complement strand
AACCTCCGGTCAGAGCTCATAAAATAAACCTATAGTATCTAACGGATCAATTTATACACCCCGTCCAAAACCACATACAAAATGCGGGCACAACACATATAATATTAGTTTTGCATAGAGCCCATATGACAATTTGCCAAAAAAACCCATCAGATAATTTTCAAATGTAGAGTCCATAGCTGCTATCAATGGAAGAAGACAAAATTTCCAAAGCCCTGTGCCAAATCCCATGAGCCAAAAACCTTCCTACCAAAAAAGAAAGTATCAAAAAACCTTTGGAAAAACACTATTATATCAAATACCATGACCTCGAACTCTTCTCACAACGAACATGAATACTTGAAATGAAAGGGGAAAGCATGAATAATTATCATCATAAAATTTTACATTGACGTTACTCAAGAAAATCATATGACTATTGCTGCAAACCTTCCCATACCCTAGAAGGAATTTCCTCAAAACCCACCTCTCGTTGATTAGCATTGCTATCAATGGCTAAATTTGCCAAATAATCTGCAATCTTATTAACTTCTCTATAACAATGGGATACCAAGAAAGATTCAAACAATTCTAATTTTTGTAAAATGGGATCAAGAATATACTGCAAATTCCAACAATTCGATTTCTTTTTCATAACACATTGAATAATCACCATAGAATCACCTTCAATTATTAAGTCCTTAATTCGCAAAGAGATTGCCATATCCAATCCAAAAGCTAAAGAATGAAATTCCGCATAATTGTTAGTGTTAAAACCAATAGCATGACACTTAGCTCGAACAAAATTTGCATTGTGATCATAAATTACCATGCCTACCCCAGCCGGCCCAAGGTTACCATGAGAGGCCCCATCAAAATTCAGTTTAAAGAGCCCCTGCGGAGGAAGTTTCCATCTAGCAGAGCATCTCTTGCCTATTGCATCATTTTTTTTTTAAATTGAACCATGAGAGGGTAAAACTGACAGCAGCTTCCAAACTCTAGTAACTCTACTATCCCAGTGTGAAAAAGAAGTAAGATTTTCCAAATTCTTATACATAAATGACAAAGTAACCTCAAAGATTGAAGACTCAATTTTTAATAGAACCTCAGACATAGGAGACCTTGTTTTTTTAAATATCTTGTTGTTTCTCTCTAGCCAAACATTCCAAATCACAATAGATGGAGATATGATCCAAAGGCATGCATAAAAAGATGAGGCAAACATAAAGGGCCAAGATCTAAAATGAGAAATGAGATCCTTACCAATAACAAAGGATATATTTAACTTCTCAAACAACCACTGCCAACATTCATAAGCATAATCACAATGTAGGAACGGGTGTGAAGAAGATTCCAAATTTTTGTTACAAAGGACACAAGGGAAAACAATAGTAATACCAAGCCTATCTAGTCTCATACTTGTAAGGACTCTATCCTGAACTGCCAACCAAGCAAAGGCTCCAGCTTTGGGAAGACAAGCCAAATGTCAAAATAGCTTATAAGGCCAAGAAGATAAATCTTTAGCAACCATAAGAGAGTTGTAACCATCTTTAACAGTGTACTTACCAAAAATATTCTTTGTCCAAATAAGTTCATCCTTAGAATCAGAAAGAAGTACAATTCTATCCCCCAAAATCTTTTCAAAATCTAATTTCATGCTTTGATCAACATCTAAGAAATCAATCGACTTCCATCTAGCTAGCTTAAGGGGTCCACTAGTCACAATTTCAAAATAATCTACTACAAAAACACCCCAAAGGGAGGAAAGAACAGTGATCAGAGGAGACCAATCCCTAATATTCACCAAAGGTGTGTGTCCATTCCATACTTCATCCCAAAATCTGACCTTTCTACCATTATGAACAATCCATGAGAGATGAGGCAAAATAACTGATCTACATTTACAAAGGAAATTCCAAATAGTAGAACCCGAAGGCAAATTTGAGACTTTCAAAATGTACTCTCTCAGTCCATTATTTAAATATTTGGCAAACATAATCTGTGCCCATAAGGAGCTAGGCTTGTCATATAATCTCCAAACCAACTTAGCACCTAAGGCAAAATTCTGATCCTCTAGACTCTGAATTCTTGTTCCAACAAGT
Organism: Cryptomeria japonica; assembly: GCF_030272615.1. NCBI lineage: Eukaryota > Viridiplantae > Streptophyta > Pinopsida > Cupressales > Cupressaceae > Cryptomeria > Cryptomeria japonica. The sequence continues at coordinate 223,097,000 of NC_081411.1, read as the reverse complement.
TCCTTAGGCAAACATACCATATCCCATGCAACTAAAGGGAGTTTCTTCTTGCCATCTTTATTATTGTTCCAAAGAAAATCTCTAAGAGTATCCTGTAAACTAACAATGGTTGCTTTTGGAGACTTCAAAACAGACATGAGATATATGGGAACAACATTCAAAACAGACTTGATGAGAATAATTTTACCCGCCAAAGTTAACCATCTATGATTCCATGAGAGAATTCTTTTAGAAATGACTGAAATAATTTTATCCCAAAAACCAATCTTCTCCAGTTTGACAAAGAAAGGAATCCCAAGGTAAGTATATGGAAGATTTCCAGTCTCAAATCCCCAAAAGGATTGCAACCTATGCTGAACCAGTTGTGATGTATTGAGGGAAAAAATCTTTGATTTATCACCATTCACTTTCTGACCAGAAAATGATGCATAATTTTGTATTATTCCTTTAATCACTTTTGCCTCAACTAACGAAGCATGTCCAAATAATAGAGTATCATCTGCAAAGAGACAATGAGAAATACTTTGGGGAATATTCTGAATCCTTATACCTTTCCAAAGCCCCCCCACTTTAGTAGCCCTAATAGCCCAACTAAAGGTTTCAGCTAGGAGAATAAACAAAAAAGGAGAAAGGGGATCTCCCTGTCTCAAACCCCTAGAGGAAGTGAAAAAAGCACAAGGAGAACCATTAATTAAAACCGAGAATCTTGCAAAAGAAATATATGCACGAATCCACTTGACCCAAGCCTTGGAAAAACCTAACTTCTCAAGAACGACACATAAAGCCCCCCCACTCTACTCTATCATAAGCCTTCATCATGTCTAGTTTAAGTATCATGGTCGGGGTTCTTTGGGTGGAAATAGAATGTAGCACCTCATGTGCTACAATTGCACCCTCTGTCATCTCCCTTTCGAGAACAAAACCACCTTGTTCCAATGAAATGATCCTAGGTAGAATTTTTCCCAACCTAAGGGAAATTGCCTTCGTAAATATCTTATACAAAGTGTTACATAAAGCAATGGGCCGGAAGTCAGCAAAAGTCTTAGTATCCTCTTTTTTAGGAATAATTGCAATCATTGTAGTATTAAGTTCTTTTAAAACGGACCTATTTCTCCTAGATTCCTCGAGAGCCAATAAAACATCATTTCCCACAAAATCCCAACATTTTAAAAAAAATAAAGGAGTAAAACCATCTAGTCCCGGGGCTTTATCCGGATTCATGGAAAAGACAACACTCTTAACTTCTTCTAAGGAAAAGGGAGACATCAACATCTTATTGTCTTCCAAAGATACTAAAGGAGGAATATTAGATATAATATCATTGCTGAGATTGTCATTTTCCGAAGATAATAATGACTTAAAAAACCTAACTGCCTCTGAAGCAATGTCCTCTGGCTCTGTCAATAAATTCCCATTCTGACACTGAATACAAGATATCCTATTCTTACATCTTTTAATCTTAGTTGAAGAATGAAAAAAATTTGTGTTACTATCACCATCTGAAAGCCATAACTCTCTAGATTTCTGTCTCCAATAGATTTCCTCTCTAGCTAACACCTCCTCAAGTTGTAATTTTAGTGACTTCAATTCATAAAAAACTTGTGGCACCATACCATGTTGAAGCACATGAGTATTAAAACACTCAATCATATCTTGAATCCTTTATTTCTCCTCAAAAATGTTCTTAAAATGCAAGATATTTCATTCCCTAATATTCAATTTTAAATAACTTAACTTCTTAGCAATATGAAACATATGGGACCGAGAACAAAAAGGAGCAAAATTCCACCATTTCATAAGCGGAGGTAAAAAGGAAGAATCCCTAAACCACATGGGCTCAAATTTAAATGGAGACTTAAAAGAAGCCCTATCCTCAATAACTGAAAGGGAAATTGGAAAATGATCAAAACCTGAGACCGGTCGAATAGAAGAAAATAATTCAAAATATGAATCAATCCAATTCTCAGTTAACAAAGACTGATCTAATCTCTCAGCAATCTGAGAAAAATCCCTTCTCATGTTTGTCCATGTGAAAACCCCATTCTGAGACTTATGATAAAAAAGGCTCATATCAGAAATGAAATCCCCAAAGTCATCCATAATCCTTTTATTAGGGAAAACACCTCCTTTTTTCTCATCTAAATCAGTGATAGCATTAAAATCACCCCCGAAGATAATAAAGGAACCATGTTTTAAGGGAGAAGAAATCCTCTTTAATTCACCCCATAACTTTCTCTTCCCTTGAATTCTTGATGGAACATAAATGTTAAAAAGCCATAATTTAACCTTCGAAATCTTGCTTATAACTAAAGCCAACATCCAATTTGTAGCAGATGCCACTAACTGTACCTCAATATTATAATTATTCCAAAGCAGTGCCAAACCTCTTGAAGCACTACAAGCCGGAGAAGAAAGAAAATTTCACCTTCTCCAAGATGAAAAAACCAAATCAGCAGACTCCTTTGACAACTTTGTTTCTTGCAACATAAAAATATCACACTTTTGGGACTTAATTAAGCGTCTCTTGTTAGGGGCATTTAAGCCCCTAACATTCCAAGAAATAATTCTCATTGTCCTCGAAGGGAGGCTGAAGCTCCCCTCTTCCCAATAATCGGAGAATTTTTGCTTTCCCCAAAGCAACCTTGCAAATTACATTTTAGAGCCCCTGGCTCTCTTTTTTTACGCTTACAGGAGGTAGGCATGTTTTCTTAGGCCTATTATATAAAATCCAAAATTCAATAAATAGAGCTAAAACTAAGGTATGTTATTAAATACCAATATTACAACAACCCACTCCAAAATTTAAATTGATTCCAAAACTTTAATTTTTTTCATTTTCTTAATTAGATGACTAAAACAAAGGTCTTTGTAAAAAATAATAACATGAAATAGATATCAATTACCTAATTAAAAAAAATACAAAGATTCTGAAGACTTGAAAAAACCCAGATTGATCCTTGTAAATCCTCCAACTCAAACACTTGTATATTCTTATATTCTATTTAATTTATGTTTTATGTTTTTTAATTACAGGTCATTTATTTTAAGAAAATATATAAAAAGTGAGAAATAAGTTCAATTATCATTTCTTTCACTGATGAAGCAAGACCAGATATAAACACTCCAGCAACGTACAAATACTGTTTTGGAGCGGCGCGTTGGACAGTAATTAACTTCCGCAGGAGGACAGAAAACTTTATTATGATACGTATTGTTTGTTTAGACAAATTCCATATTTATTACTGAAGGTGCCGTAAAATATAGAAATTATCTTTGTGATTCTTCTTTTCAAACTCTAATGTTGTACTTTCTATATTTAGAAAGCACGTTGCGTAAGTAATATATTAGCTAATAGACAAATTCTAGTACCGTTAGAAATAAAAATTATTTTTGAACTGTGATTTTTCTTTTCAAATTTAGAGTTGACTCAGAGTAGTTTTAGTGAGTTTTTTCAAGTCTTTTTAAATAAAAATTATATCTATTATTTCAAAATATTTTAAATAAATCAGTTTCTAAATTTACATTTAAGATAATCTTATTTCAAATATTTAAATTAAATTGATTATAAAAAAAAATAAAAACTGTCTTAAAATTTCATATTAAAATATTTTAAAAATTATAAACAATGATATCTTATTATTTCAAAATATTCTAAGACCATTTTGACCATCAAATTCCAGACCTTAACCAACATAAGCTTAATTATACAAAAACTAGACAACGTAATAGAATCTGATTTTGCAATTATTAATCCAGTTGTGGATTTTAAGACAAACACAACAAAATACAGAATAGATGGGTGTGTACATAATGCGATCTCCGCAGTTGGCTTGGGTAGAATGAAAGGAAAACACATTGCTTACGTAAAAGAAAAATTCCGTTACAAATCTACGATAATTCTGTCAGTAATCGAATACAATCTTTTGCCCTAAAACTCACTAAAAGTATATCATGATGAAACTGAATAGATAAAAAATGAATATACTAACGATTCCACTAATTTTAATAAGATCTTTAAAACTCTGCTACTAAAGAAGGAAAAAAGAAATTACTACTATTTACAAAAATAAATAATTATTTTGGGACTTTTAAAAAAAAAAATTCATTTTTAGATCAAGGTATAAAAAAGAAATGACAAGTAATTCCGAAAACAATATAAAAATGTTTAGATATAGAAATGTGATAAATCATATTATCAAATTTTTATAGACCATTGACAAAACTCTAAGAAACTAATGTTCTATAGACAAACCAAAAGAAACCTTCTAAAAATGAAAACACCTTTGTTTAGAAAAAAATGAAAAGAAAAGTCTAGCTGCTCCTTTCTTGAACTTTATAAGATTATAAAAATGAATGTTAGTATAAGAAATTAAAAGATAAAAAAAATTGTAACATCTTCCAATTAAAACCAAAATTAATTTAGAAACTATATATAAGGAAAAGAAGAACAATATAACAAACCAAATAAACCAAACAAAGACTTGAAATCTAGGTGGTAAAATATTTATAAGTATAAATAGAATAAAACAACTAGGGTGAGAAGAAACAAGAAAATAAGATTTTCATTTATATTTTCACTTTCTAAGTTTTATGATATTTAAAAGAAATTTGTTATTTTATTACTAGAACTACTACATAAAATAAAAAATATAAACATATTTTTGTCAAAAGTAAAAATATAGCAAAATAAATTTTCAAAACAAAAAAAATTAATTCCATTAAAAAATTCTGAAATGAATTGCTAGGTAAAAGGTACTAGAGGCTACAACCCTTGTATATTTTTAAGCACCTCAATAAATTAGAAAAAATCAAATTGAAATAATTAAACTATTCAAAAATAGAGCTAAAACTAAGGTATGTCTTTTAAATAACAATATTATAGCAATGCACCCCAAAATTTAAATTGACTTCAAGACTTTAATTTTTTTATTTTATTAATAGATGAGTAGGACAAAGATCTTTGTGAAGGTTAACAACATGAAACAAAAGATATCAATTATCTCAAGAAGAAAAATACAAAGATTCTGAAAACTTACAAGAAAAAACCAAAATTGATCCTTGTATATAATCCAACTCAAACACTTTAAATAGGTCACAACTTAAGGAACTCGCACGACACCAAAACACACATCAATACTCAAACTTTTGGCCTTTCAAAACCTTGTTATATTCTGAAAAATTATAATTACAAGTTCAAATGGAAGGCATCTTCTTCTTCTTTTTTTAAGAACTAATAATTTGTATTTTATATTTGTATAGTACTTTGTATGATGTTGTAAATCTTTTGTTATAATATTAGTTTGTATAATATTTTAAATCTTTTTAATAATATTTAATTTAAAGATAATGTTACATTTTGTTAGTTGCATGCAGATTATTTCAAAAGAATTACAAAAAGTGACAAATAGGTTCAATAACTTTTTCTTTTAAATTATTTTAATATTTTATTTTCCTTCTAACATATAAATTAAATTTATTAATTAATTCTACTACAAGAAAATTTCCTATTTCTACATAAAGAATATTTAATTTTAACCAATTCATTTTCACTAAATATTTAAATTTAACAAAATAATAAAAACTAAGTTTATCTATGGAAAAAATAAAAATTTATGAACAGATTCAGTATTCATTTGTTTCAAGTTATCCCTAGTGCCGACGGATAAAGCCCTAATAGCTAACATAGTAAGGAGGGGCGACTTTCGAGTATTTATGCCCATAAACTATAATTTTATTGTGAAACCACTAACAGATAGATGCTATGAAAGTAAAGTGACATGAAATTTTTTCTATTCAATATATCATTTTCTGCAATCAGAGAGCAAGTACAAATTAGTAGAACGTATGCATTGACATGCTATTTTTTTCTAAAATTGTATAGATGACACTTCAAAACTTCAAATTATAAATAAAGTGTAAAAAAATATAGTAGGTAATATATATAGTAGTTTACTTCAAATTATAAATAAAGTGTAAAAAAATATAGTAGGTAATATATATAGTAGTTTAGAATGTTTATTATAAAAATTCAAATTTATTTAGAATATTTTGAAATGGAAGGATTTAGAATATGGAAGGATGTAGTTGTTTCTAATTTTATAATATTTTAATATGATTTTTTAGAATAGTTTTATTTTTTCATATGAATTTAGAAACTTGTCATAATTGAAATGATAGAATATAATTGATAAAATATTTTAATATGAATTTTTACAATATATTCTATTTTTTTATATATGAATTACTTAGTCATTTTAATTTTTTAAATATATTTAATAAGATTGTTATAGAAACTTGTCATACTATATATAATTTTAAAATTTAAATGTTTATTATTACTAAATTAGTAATTATTAATTGATTATCATTTAATGTTTATATATAATATAAATTAGTGTATTAATTTAGAAACTTATTTAGTAAATTTAAGATTTTTGCATATATTATTAATTTATCATTATTCTTTCATTAAGATAATGATTTTCATTTCTTCCCAAGAAAGATGTGCATTGACTTTCATTGCTTCAATTTATTACTTTTATATTTTTTGACAGTTAATATTTTTCTTAAAATGTCAAATGAAAGACATTGAAATGACTAAACCGTCATAAAAAATTCATATGACAGGTAGGGGTGACCGTCAAATTCCAGGCCTGCACACAAGAACCGACATCTCATAAGGCAATCTTGAAAGAATTTTGAATTACATATCACTGAAGGAAACTTACAAAGAAGTTAAGTTACATATCTTTTCTTGAGCACAACCGTGACAACTCCGATGAATGCTCATCATCAGAAATGTGCAATTCATGTCGAAGATTTCTCAGTAAAGTTTCTCGCTCCCAAGTTAAACACCCAGTCGAAGCATAAAAAGCTCTCATTGTGGAACGGTATGCACTCATTTCTAATTCGTGTTTTGAATTCTTCTTATCGGAATGTAACTCATTGCTACTGCTACTACTAGCTACAGAACACTCAATGTTTTCTTGCACAGGCAAAGCTGATTGTGCTACCTCATCATTATGCAGCCATCTTTCACGGTGCCAAAACAGCTGAGCACGGATAACAGATAGATGATATTTCCTCTCTAGTAATGATTCCATTAATTTTACAACAAATAATCTTCCACGTAAAACTTTGACAACTCTACCTGCCTTCCATGCATGATTATCATATACTTCAATAATATGCCCCGGAGCCAATTTCCTCATTTTTGTCATCTGCGGAGGCTCTGGTCGAACTGCATCGGCCCGTACATCTTCCACAACACGTTCTCCATTGTCATCTAAAAGATTGTCATACTCGACTTGGTAATAGTGTGCATTACATGAAATGATCCAAGCCCGGAACCAAGACTGAAATATACCCCCATCTGAACGGCAAACCTCAGCATTGCATCCTTCCTTCAATTTCATGTTGTTCATACGGGTCCCTGTATTCCACAAATACAAGGAAGCAAAACCAAAAGCAAGGTCAGAAATGAACAAACAACATCTAATTTTTGCAGAAAGCAATTATCAATTAATTGATAGTAAAACACAAAGATTCAGAAAACTTACGAGAGAAACCAAAGTTGAGCCTTATATTCCCTCCAATTCAGAGAAGGTCCAACTCAAGTTACAAAAGCCACAGCAATACTCAAAACCCTCACTACAGCAATGAATAATTATATTCCGAAGGAGCACAGAAAATTTTTAGCTATGAGGAATTTTATTATCATACGTATTGTTTCTTTAGACAATCTCCCTATTTATTAGTGAAGGTGCCGCTAAAAATAGAAAATATCTTTGTGATTGCTCTTTTCAAACAGAGGTTATGTTGTACTTTCTATATTTAGCGGGCACCTTATGTGAAGAATATTTTTGCGAATATACAAATTTTGCGGATAGAAATAAAAATTATTTTTCAACTGTGATTTTTCGTTTCAAACTTAAGATTGACTCAGAGTTGATGTCATAGTTTTACTGAATTTTTTTTTTCAACTCTGTTTTGGTTGTTTCTATAATTTTCTATCATTCGAAGATCTCAGTGCTCACAATGAAGATTAGAGATGTTTTAGATTATTAAAAATATTTGATAAAATATTATTAGTTATTTTTATTTTTTAAAATTAAAAATTAATATTTAATATTTTTATATCATTGTTTTATATTATTTTGTATAATATTTAAAAAAATAAAAATATTTTATTTCATTTATTTGATGTATTTTGTGCAGTTTTTTATTTGTTTAAATATAAAAAGTGATAAATAGATTCAATTGTCAATTCTTTCAATTTATTACTTTATTTTTTCTGGTGAATAAATTTACTACTTTATTTTATTACACCTAGTTTATTTATTTTTAGTTAATTACTTACATTGATAGTATTTTAATGCTTTAGTACCTTTTTTAAGTTGCAAATGAAATAATAGAAACTAGGTTCAATATTTGTATTGGTAGCATTTTAGTTATTTAGTAGTACATTTGTGAGTTGCATGTTGTTGGTTTTTTAAACTCACACTTAATGTCTTATTTCCTATATTTATGTCAAGAATTTTTTTAAGCATATTTATTGTCTTTTTAGACTGTGATTTTTGTTTTCAAACTTGGAGTTGATGTCATAGTTTCTACTGAATTTTTCAAGTCTATTTTGGTTGACTTATTTCTATGATTTATATCATTTGAAGATCTAATTATGAAGATTAGAGATGTTATAGATGCTTTTATTCTTTAAAAATATATGAAACAATATTATTATTTTTTTTAATTTTTAAAAATTAAAAATCTACATTTTTTTATATTATAAATCGAGAGACCAAAAAAGGAGGTTTATATAGATGAGTTTAGGGGAGGCAGAGCCTCAACAGTGAAACAAAAGAGATCTAGACGAGTGTCATATACAATGCACTAAAAAAAACTCCAAAATAAAGTTGTGTTCGTTGCCATAAGGTACTAGAGAAGGATTTCATCTTGGTCTTCCAGCCATGTGGTCCACCCCTATGGTCCTTCCATCCAGACCACCTTCTTCCTTTCCATGATTTGTATTCACATGTCTACCCTGTTAAAAGGGGGAGCTCTGGTATCCTGAAGCTCTTTAATCAATTTCTTTACTGCACTCTCAAAGGTGGTTTGATTTTATGCAATCCTTGCCCATTCATATCCATCTTGCATCTCATATATAAACATGGTGGCTCAGCCTTCTTTGAGGAACCGCAGAAGTTTGTTATGTTCAACATTCATCAGGAAGCAAACCTGTACAACAATTTTATAATGTGTGAGCTTTTTAAAAAAACTAGTAAGTTCCCTAGCATTACCTTGGAATTTCTCCTCATTTCTGAGTTTCCAAATAAACCAAAGGATAAAAAAAAGACAAAATTTGTCAAATTAAGTTAGCATCCTTTTTAAGATTATGGACGAAACCAGTAACTATATCATAAGTGAAGACATGCTCAATAATGGATACTTCAAACATTAACCAGATCTCCCTCGCAAAAGGGCAGTCAAGGAAGATGTGCCGAGCGGACTCAGGTTTATTGCAGACTGAACAGAGATCATATGTAGCTACATTATTCCAAATAGGCAATCTATCCAGTAAGAGTTGCCATTTGAAACACTTGATCTTAGGGGGGATGGGGGATTTCCAAAGGTTCTCAAAGGTTTTATACCAAGAGGTGGGGTTGTGGTGAACATTCCATAGGGTGTTGACATGGTCGATCACAGAGGTGTCCTGGTTAAGCAGGTTGTAGATAACATTGGATTTAATTTTGGGGAGGGAGAGCCATCCTTCCATGGGAATGAGAGGTACCTGTGGACCTCAACATGAGTGTTCTTAGGAAGATTGAGGGTCTTATAGGCATTCTGAATCATATTGTAGGTCCGCTTATGCGAAGTAGGGAGATTAAATTTACTACTAAGTTCCTCCCAAGTGATGAGGTTGTCATTTTCTAGGATATCCATAAGATACTTGATCCCCTTATTATGCCAAAATCTAGCAGAACAACCTTGGGTTAAGGCCAGTGGCTTAGAGCTATGGTGGAGGTTCCACCATATTGACCTTTCACCATGTATAGTGTTATCACAGTCAATGCTAGAGTTACAAATAAGTCTACGCACATGCTCCCAGGCTTTCCAGATGGACTTAAAGACCCAGGTGCCTTGGACAGACACCGAGAAACTTTTAGCAAGTAGATCAGTGAGTGGGAGGGCTTTCCATGATTTGGCAGCCTTGGGGAATCCATTTTGAATGTTGTTTCTAATAAGAATCTTCCAAGGTTCTTGCCCATCTAGTGCATGAAATATCCACTTGGCGGCAAGGGATATTCCTTGCAACTTAAGATCCTTAACGCCCAAGCCTCCAAGCTTTTTTTCTAAGTGGCACCAGGCCCATTTCATCGCATGGGCCTTTCTTTTGCCCTTACCATCAGACCAGAGGAAGTGTCTGATAGCCTTTTGGATTTCATAAATTTGATAATTGTTAAACATCCAAACTGAAGAGTAGTAGATATTGTATGAGGAGATGATTTTTTGACATACTTGAACCCTACCTGCTAGGGAGAGGATCCTATTATCCCACTTGTTGAGTTTCCTATCAATTTTCCCCTTAACCCAAGTCCACATGTCTCAAAGAGAGGGAGACATAGAGAAGGGGATACCGATATACTTGACAATCATGTTGGGTCCTCCCCATGAGTACCCGTCTTGTTGTAACTAGTCTGGAGGTTCATCTTTCTAGCCAAGCAGAATAGATTTGGAGCTGGAGATCCTGGCTCCAGAGGCTTTACCAAAGGTGTCAATTTTTAGGTTGAGGGAATCGATGTTTTGCCTAGAGAGCTCCAGGAAAAAAGAGGTATCATCAGCAAACTGGATATTGAGCAATTCAGAGTCATCCGCCAGCACAATGCCATGGACTCTAGGAGATAGAAGAGGGCATCTGAGGCAATAACAAACAGAGCAGGGGCAAGAGTGTAGCCCTGCCTAATGGATCTAGAGAGAGGAATAGGTTGGGATTGGGTTCCATTAACTTCAATCATGGTGGAAGCATCTTTGAGGAGAAGTCAGACATAGTCATAGAACTCGTTAGGGAAGACAAAAGCTTGGAGCATCATGAGGATGAAATCCCACTCGACTCTGTCATAGGTTTTTTCAAAGTCCACAAGGAACATGGTAGCATCCTGGTTAGAAGTTCTGGCCCATTCCATGGATTCCCAACTAGTGACAAGGTTTTCCAATATGTATCTTCCTTTAATGAATCCAGTTTGGGTAGAGAAAATGAATTTTGGAATAATTTTTTCAAGGCGGGTAGCTAAGGCTTTGGCAAGGATTTTATAGGAGATGTTAAGGAGGGTGATTGTCCTCTAGTTCTTTATGAGCATTTTGTCTCCTTCTTGAGAGATGAGTTTAACAATACCTTTATTTATGAATTCCCCCATGGTGCCATTGTCAAGAGCTTCATTGTATATGTCATAGAGGTCATGTGTGACCCATTCAAGATTGGCTTTGTAGAACTCCGCAGTGAGACCATCGGGGCCTGGGGCCTTATTATCCTTGAGGGCCTTAATGGCATCGGCAATTTCTTGTATAGAGATCCTGGCTCTGAGAAGGAGAGCATCATCCTCAGGGTTTAGGGATGATAATACTACATTTGTGTCGAGCCTCTTTCAAGGCTTCATTATCTTCTGAGGTAAAGAGAGTTCTATAGAACATTTCAAAGGCCTCTTTCATATCATTGAGATCTAGGAGTTCCTTGTTGTCTACAGTTATTCTCTCAATTTTTTCTCTGTTTTGCTTCTGCTTAAGGAGGTTAAAGAAGATTTTGGAACCTTTATCTCCAAATTGTAGCCAGTGGTTGTGAGCTCTAATGAAGGCCCCCCTAATTTTGACTTGCTGGTGCTTCCTGAGGATATCTCTGGCTTTAGAGACACGCTAGGCCAAGGTAGGGGAGGAGGGATTAGACTGAATATCCTATTCTAAGGAATGGAGGCAATGGGTGAGAGTTTTTTCCATGGCTCTAGAGTCCTTGGCTTTCTTTTGGCCAATAGTTTGGAGTACTTTCTGCTAGGAGGAAACATTCCTTGTCCACCTAAGGGTGCAGGATTGGGGAAGTTGAGGCTAAAGGTTGAAGAGCCTGACCACCTTAATGGCACCTAGAACATCTTGGTCTTTGAGGAGGGAGGTGTTGAGAATAAATTTCTTACTAGAGGAGCTACTGATAGGGATAGTGTTTCTAGTGTTAATTACCACTAGGATAGGAAAGTGGTCAGAAAGGGTAACTGGCAAGATAACAACCGCACTCCCTAAGTGATTAGGGGAGAAGGAGAAGAAGTCGTTATTAACATAAAATCTATCCAGTCTGGAGTAAATGTGATTGGGACCTTGTTGAAATTTGCACCAGGTGTACCATAGGTTAGAGACAACAGTTTTAGTACCCTCAAGGGGGGTCAAATAACTGAAGTTTTTGTTTAAGTTTGTCCCAATGAGGTTTTTCTGCATTCTTCCATTCAAAAGGAATTCCCCCAGCCTTGTCATCTTGATGCTCAATCATATTGAAGTCTCCAGCCACTATTCAAGGGATACTTGGGAGGGAAGTTAGCCAAATCCAAAGGGACACTCTTTCCTTGTAGTCATTATGTGCATATATAGAGCATACGCCAAAGATGCAACCCCTAATATCAAGGGTAGCCCAGGTTGCTCTATTACATGGGGAAATCTCTGTATCCCTAATGTTTCTTGCCCACTTAGGGGAGATAAGAAGGCCAACTCCTCCCTTTCCTTTCAGGTGGTTGGTGCAAATTTTGATTGCATCTCGCCAGATAAAGTCAAGTGAGCTGTCAAGATGGAATCCCATGGATTTAAGTTCTTGCAGCATCAAGAAATTTAAATTCTTGTGATGGCTCAGAGAGCTTTTGATGACAAACTTCCTATCAGGTGACTCAAGGCCTCTAATATTCCAAGAGATGTATTTCATTAGAGAGGAGGGTTAAGAGGTTCAACTAGGGAGACTGCAAGGATCTCTAGATTTCTTCTTATTCTTGGAACCCATAGGCCTACCTTTCTTCTTAGCCAAGGAGGATCCTTTTATAAGTTCGTCCTCATCTTCACTAGCTTCAGATGGTTCATTCCTAGTAGCTGCAATTCCTCCTATGCCGGATCCAAGCATCTGGGAGTCTGGAAAGCCAAGGAGCACTGTGCTAGACCTAATTTCCTCAAGACCCTTATTGGTGTAGATTACTTCAATAACATGATTATCTTCTAACTCTTTGAGCATAGAAGTTGTCGAAGGGTTGGTGTTATTAACTTTAGGGGTAAGCCCTGTAGGTGATGAGGAGTCCGAATTCTTGGGGGTTTCAGATCTGATCATCAAACTTGCAGGGTTATCACTGGTGCTAGCAATATCAGCACTTCGACTAGGGTTCTCAAGTTTTTTAACCATTTTTTAACCACAGAGTTCGTCGGGGTTCGAGCGAGAGTGGGTGAGCAATTATTTGTAGGGAGGGGGTAATCACAGATGCCTGTTACTTGGCTGATAATTGGGATAGTAGGATGGCTTTGATTCAGGGCGTTTAGGTTGCTAATTTTCCTCCTTTGTTTCCTAGAAGTGACCAACTAAAAACAGTCAGAGGGCGATTCTGTAGGACCAATTATTGGGTTAGAGGCTGGACTGAGGTGTTCAGAGACAAGGGGTGTGTGATCAATGTGCATGGGTTTTGATTCTAATGAATTGGTGACAGGAATAGCGGCTTCTTCATTAACAGGGAGCGGGGTGGATGAGTCTTGATAAATCTTGGTTCTAGGGTTTAAGGATGCATCAGATGAGTTAATGTTGGGTTTATTTTTTTTGCGAGTAATGATAGGGAAATTTTTCCGAAGATGCCCTTCTCTTTTGCAGAGAAAGCATGCATTTAATCCTCCAAGCATTTCAATAGGGTAGACAAAAGTTTCTTCATTAATGTTTAGGGTTAAAGATGGTGGGATATCAATCCCTGGCTTAATCGATACAAGCATTCAGGAATCCAGGTTAGGGACGAGGCAAGTCATTTCATCAATACTGATTGTTTTTCCAAAAGGTTTCATTAACTGTGGAAGAAAACACCAAAGGAAGGGGGCACATCCTTGAGAATGACCCACCTAGGGGAGGACAGTGTGAGAACCTCTTCACCAACCGCCTCTAGAGAACAAGCTAGGGCATGGAAGGAAGTATTCTCAACTATCCAGTATTGATGTTTTAGTGCCTCCCTTTGAGCCTCATGAGTGTTAAAGAAAATAAGGTAGAGACCCTTTTGAATTTGTCTGCAGAATGATATTTTAAGCCCTAATTTTAATTTCCAGAGGTTATGAAACCAATCATCTAAAAATTTCCTAGGTGGACATTTCTCAACAACAACACATGCAAAGAAAATGGCCGTATTGCTTAACCTAGTCTTTTCCGAGGCAATTTCATTCAACATTTCTATATTGGGCGAAATGCAGAAGGAATCCGAGATAGTTCTAGGGCACTTACCTTCCTCACTGGATCATTCTTTGCCAGGAGCCTTAGAAAATCGCACATTAGGGTTGACTCCATTTGCAGGCGGGGAGATGGTTTCAGCGAAGGATTTTTTTGGTGGAGACTTAGCTTGATCGTTCTTTGCCAGGAGCCTTAGAAAATCGCATGTTAGGGTTGACTCCATTTGCACAAGCGACCAGGTAGGTGGGGGGTGCTACGAATTAATTGAAGCCCAGTATTAATTTGCAAACAGAAGGAAAGAAAAAAAGGGAAAAAAGAGCAGTGGATAGGAATTTCAAACTGGGTGGAGGAGAATTAACCCCTCCACATAGATGTCAAGGTGTCCATGTCACCAAGGTCACCTCGAGCAGCTCGCAAACAACCAGTCTTAGTGTTCGCAGACCCTGAGGTTCGCAGATGCCCAAAATCTACATTTTATATTTTTATATTATTGTTTTATATTATTTTGTATAATATTGTAAATCATTTTCAAGAATATTTTCTTTTCTTTATTTGGTGTTATTTTTTAGGTGCATGTAGTTTTTTTGTTTTTTTTAAATATAAAAAATTGATAAATAGATTCAATTGTCATTTTTTTCAATTTGTCTTAATCTTTAATTTTCCTTCCAACAAGTAGATAAATTTGTTAATTTGCACATATTTTATTTAATTTTAGTTAATTCATTTTGACCAAATATGTCATTTGGACAAAATAACAAAAATTAGATGTAATACTTATATTGATAGTATTTTAGTCAATAGTGGGTTGTTGTGATGGTTAAGTTGCACGGTTGGTTCATAGCTCTAGGTTAAAAGAGTTTACCCCTTAAAAAAAATATTGATAGTATTTTAGTGCTTTAGTACATTTTGTTAGTTGCATTGTTTTTTTTTAGAAAAATATAAAAAATTATAAAGAGTTATAGTTATCAATTTTGTCAAGGTATCTTTAGTTTTTTATGTTTTTTGAAAATAAAAGATAGAGCTAAAATAATATCAATATAAAATATTAAGATAACTTCTATTTATTTATTTTTTGTGCTTTCTGAAAATAAATAGGCAACTAACAAAATGTACTAAAGAACTAAAATACTATTAATATAAGTATTGCACCTATTTATATTACTTTCTTGAAATAAAATATTTTGTCAAATCAAATGAAATTATTAATTTATTCTAGTAGCCTTTTTTCTATATAGAATCAAGAGCATTTGATTCATTTTGTTCAAATATTTTAACTACAACATTTCAACATAAAAAAAAGTATAAAATAACATCACAACAAATAAAAACTAGCATACTTATATTTTTAAAAATATATGTAAAATAGGAATATCAATTCAAATTATACAGAGCCATAAATATAAGATTACTACTTGTAAATATAAGTCCCATTAATAAATTTCCTATCACCAAAAAAATTGAATTAAATTAAATTGGATAAAATTAAAATTCACAAAACAATTGAAAATAAATTGACTATTGCATATTTAGATTTTATTAATATTTAATATTTAAAATAAATTTAATTACAATTTTTTTAATATTATAAACATAATGAAAATCTATCAAAATAATTAAATTTAAACATATATATTAAAATAGAGGTTTAAATAGATTAAAAAATTTAAATTATGGGATTAATTGTTCTAAGCTTAAACTTTTGATTAGAACAAGTTATAATTAAATTGAGTATTAATTGAAGAAGTTCACACTACCCTCAATGTATATTATGTAATAGAAATATAAATTTTCATTGGATTGGGGATTCCAAAAATTTCAACTTATAAAATGAACTAAAATCATTTAAAATCTACCTCTCAAGTTATTAAATTTTGGGATGAAAGAAAAGAATATACCTTATTGATAAAATCTAATGAATTAATTTAAATAACATATGTAAAATAGACGCATCAATTTAAAGTACAAAGAGACATAAATATATAAATATTAATTCTAAATAGAAATCCCACTACTAATTTTTCTATTGTCCAAAAATCAATTTAAATTAAATTGAACAAAATTAAAATTAAAAAAATTCTATTACAAATTTACAATTTTTTAATATTTAATATTTGTAATAAATGTAATTAAAATTTTTGAATACTATAAACATAATAATAAAAATATATCAAAATAATTAAATTCAAACACATTAATAATTGAAAATCCTTTTTCATATTAAAAATATTAGGGAAAAAATGTAGAGGTGGAGAGGAGCCAAATTTTGCGGAAACGTCATAATACGACCAAAGCTGCGGTGTTTCCATGAAAGGCAAAAGAACATGGATAGATAGATAGGAAACATATCATTTGACATTCTACTCTTTGGCACTGGGGCGAATGCTATTCCGCTAGGATCTGGGAAAGCTGGAGAGGTGTATTAGAATATCGAAGCCCTAATTGAAATACGTGATGCTTTGGCCAACTTCATTGAGATAAAGGAAGATTTCCTCAATGGCAACATGGGATCCATGCTGAATTTACTCATCAACATTGACATTAAGAACAATGAGCGAAATCAAGAGCAATTAAATTGAATCACAGCAGATAAGAAAAATAAAATTAATACTATGAGCAATTATTAGAAATTTGAAAAATCTTAATATATTTGTAAAATCTTAATATAATAATGAAATAAATGTATGATATGAGTAAAGAATGAAGGAAAGAGAGAAAGAACTTAGAGTTGGCTAAGGTGAGCAAAATTGTAACCCATTTATGTGGGATGACCTTACAACAAACTTAAAGAGATTCTTTTTAAAGTTCTTTGTTAATTTAAAGATATCTACCTTGTAGAGGGAGGAGGCATTTAATAAGAATACACACCTTCCCTATTTCAAAGAAAAGTGGATTCTTAATGAACGATTTGGTTTCTAATGGAGGAATACACATTTTCAAGCAAGGAAAGAACTTGCATGAAGAACAAACAATTCTATGCAAGAAAAGATATAAGTTATAAAAGGCATAACTCAACAAATAGACATGATATCATATTCCTTTCTTTTACGTTACTATTTCTTACAATTTAATTCTATAATTGTAACTTTAAGTTTCAAATTCAAAACAACAATTAATTTTTAATAATTTTGTAAGATATTATTAAGTAGATTTATATTATATTAAAATTTTATTAAATATATTTAATTTTAATATTTTAAAGTTTATTATACTCTTATTTTTTAAATTCATTTAATATTTTTACATATTAGATTTTAAACTTTTAATTTATTAAAATTTTACTACTTTCATTATCAAATTTAATATAATATAATTTTAAAAATAAATTAAATTTTTTTATTAATATAATTTGATCACAAAATTTTTGTTTCAAGTTTTTCCTTGTCAATCTCAAACAGTGAACTTTTGACCTAATCTTTAGGCAATACATTCATATAATAGGCTTTCTTTTCTTGTTTTCAATGTTTATTAGGTGCTCTTCTAGATAGTGTCATGACTTACTTGAAAGCATCAATAAATGAAATTGCTAACGGATCCATATAAGAAAGTTACAACTTCTAATATTGGAATATATGAAATCTAAAAAACAATTATGATTATTTTGTTTATTATATATTGTACATTTTTTCAATTTATTTTTTAATATATAATCCTACATAAAGAGTAATCAAAAAAAAAAAAAAAAGTGATAGACAAATCAGTAGAATCTGCTTCTCAAATTTTTAAATCTAATCTTGAATTTCAACAATGACAGAATCTGATTCTCATGTCTGCGGTTGCCTAGGTTAGTACTAGAGGAATAATAGACAGATCGTATGTAAAATTATATTAGCAGTACAATAATTGTGTCAGAACTTGAATTATGAAACAAAAAAATTACTAGTCAAATACAGTTTTTCACATTAAAACTCATTAAACAGTTCATACCACGACGAAAGTGAATTGAAAAGTAAATAAATATGCATGATGAAAATGAAGATTTACAACAATTTTGAAACAAAATTTATTGTTAATGAGCGTTATAATAGAAAGAAAAGGCTGCGACCATCGGTAAACAGAAATTAACATTATCATGGTCAATAGAAAAAATAGCAAGCTTAAAAAAGCAAACTACATACATCCTATTTTGAATCAAGGGAATAAAGAATCTTTTGCTCACAATAGCCAACATCTCAAGATGCAATCTTGAATTACTTATCAGTGAAGGAATCTTACAGAAAAGTTATCTTACAGAGCTTTTCTTGAGCACAACCGTGACAACTCAGATGAATGCTCATCATCAGAAATGTGCAACTCATGACGAAGATCTGTCAGCAATGTTTCTGGCCCCCAAGTTAAACACCCAGAAGCATAAAATGCTCTCATTGTAGAACGATATGCAGTAATTTCCAATTCGTGTATTCTACAGTCTACTTCATTTTCAGGAAAAAAATCATTTTGTCTGCTGTTTGCACATTCACAGGGAGACTGGGGATCATCAAAATGACTTTCATTGGAACTCTGTTTTGAATTCTTCTTATCAGAATACAACACATAATCTAACTCATTGCTACTGCAAGTACTAGGAGACATGCACAAGTATTCCTCGCGCACAATTTTTTTGCGTGAAGAAATTGGATCTACCTTTTTGAGCACAGGCAAGACTGATTGTGCTACAAGCTCTTGATACCTAAACTTTTTAGCTGCACTCCTTTCCTCAGAAGCATCTTCTGTCTTCAAAATATCTGCTTGATAGCCGCATGGGACTTCATTGCCTGCCTTTCTTTTTAGATACTTTGTTCCAAGTTTGTTGGGCTCATCATGTTCATGTTCAGTGAATCCAGCATTTGCTTTTTTATTAAATTCCAGAAATTGATTTTCAAAATGCGACTTCTTCTTGAGCCAAAATCCCATTTTCAAGAAATGGTCTCTACCAGCCTGCATACAAAAGCACAACAATAAGTATCAAACAATTGAAATAAATACTTGTTATGGCATACATTACTCAATTTATTTCCAATAAATTTCCAAATAGCATGAGAAAACCTCAGTACATGTAATTTAATTACTTAAACTATTAAAATTAAGAAATAAAAACCCCTAATGCATTATTCATTTGAGAAGATAAATACAAGTCGAAAACCAAATCAATAACGAAGGTATGGAACTGATTTCTACCTCAACATTATTATGCAGCCATCTTTCACTCTCCCAAAACAGCTGAACGCGAATAACAGATAGATGATATGTCCTCTCCAGTAGCGATTCCATTAATTTTACAACAAATAATCTTCCAGGTAAAACTTTGAGAACTCTACCTGCCTTCCATGAATGATTATCATATACTTCAATCATATAAATAGGTGCAATACTTATATTGAATTGCATGCTGTTCATACTAGACTATTAGATCCCTGCAATCCACAAGTAGATGGAAACAAAAACAAAAGCAAAGTCAGAAATGACGAAACAACGATTCTTTTTTGGTTTAACCTCACATTGATATACACAGTACACTCACTTCCCACTTAAAAATAGAAAAGTGTGATAAACTACAAAATCTGAGATTTCTTCAGAAGAGTTGAAAAGAGAAAATTTCAATCAAGGAATCCTCTACTATGATGTGCACTTGTTGCTGTAACGCGTTTTGCAGATATAATAAGTAGCTCTTTATAACGCTTCTAAGTAAACTAATAATAATAACTAATTTTTGCAGAAACAAATAACTACTTTTGGACTTTCTTTCTTATAATTTTATTAATAATTAAAAAAAAGTGTATTCCTTTTTTAGGTCACCATAGACAAGAAATGGTTGGGAATTTCACAAAATAAAAATGAAAATGTTCATCCATAAAAATTTGTGAAATCAAATCATTAATAATAAAAAAATTTAATTGAAATATAAACATAATGAAAATCTATCAAAATAATTAAATTTAAACATATATATATATATATGTTTTAATAAGTAAATAGCTACAGAGGGGCAACACCCTTGTATTAAACAAAAAGGAGAATACAAGGCCTGATTCAAAAAGAGCAATAGGGGAAAGAATCAGGAAGAAAACCCCCTACCTTAGCTCTAGTCCAAGACAAGAAAGACCAGCCCTGAAGGATGGAAGAGTACAAACATATACCAACCTCTTACAGATACAGAGGTTTTAAGACAAAAACATACAAACTCAAAAAGAAAAGAGACCGGAGGGCCTAGTGACAACCAGAGTCAAAGAGAGTCTTCAGAAACATCATTCACAAGCGCATTAGCCGCATCCAGAACAATGGGGCATTTCGTACCACAATTCGAATGAGCAGCTGATTTTTCCTTCTCCTTTGGGAATCAATAGTCATTTGGAAACCACTCTTCGCCCAACCCAAAACCCTAGTCATCTCCATCCACTAGATCTCCATTCTCCAAAATCCCAAAGTCATCAGTTCTTGCTAGATCTTCATCACAGAGAAATTTTGGCCTCCATTCCGATGTGAAACTGCTTTGTATGCCACCCGCTTTAAGCAGGTTATCAATGTTCTTGGAGATGTCAGGCCAGTTTGCTTGGAGAGACTTGAAATCCAGAGAATTAACAATCACGAGATTCTTTACCTCCACTCCATTTTTTTAGTGACATATAGTAATTTTGGGGTTGTGGAATTCTAAGATTAGCATCAATATTGTCCAATACAACATCTATTTTCCCCAACAGGCAATGCTTAAACATCATTTGCATTAGCAGTTTTGCTTTCTGCTTACTAGTACCCATGTGAATTATCATTGCAAGAAAAAAAGTTGGGATATTGGCGTTGGCTTTGTAACTATGATAAGCCATGAGGAATTCCTTTCCTAGAATCCTCTTAAGGCTATGGAGAATAAGAGAATGCCAAGAGAAGCGGACCTCTTGCAGACGTCTATCCGTGATTTCGCCCAAGAAAGCCATTTGGTGATAAGTAGCTTCAAGGAGGATTGGGGTCTCCATAATGAATCGCCAAGAAAGGAAAGCAGTTGTTTGATGGAAAGAAGGGTATACCATTGTTAAATAGCGCAACATCAAACCAGACAATACGGCACCCTGCAAGCAATTCATACCCAATAAATATCCACACGCATGAGATGCCAGTATCCAAAAAACCATTTGCACCAAAGCTCCTCAACTTGGTCCAACCATTTGCACCAAAGCTCCTCAACTTGGTGTTGATTGACTTTAAGCATCAAGTGATCATAAACAAATCTTGAGAGGATCTAGTCGTAACTAGATATTAATAAAGTACACTTATATTTAATTACCACAAGGCCAAAAACTGGGACTAATCAATGATGTCGACAATTCATCACATCTCATTGGTAAGAAGAGACCATAACAGGTAAATAGGGCAAACAGTCGATCTCTCCACCAGAAACCATGACCGGGGGTATAGCAGCTACCGGGGAGTAAAGCAACGATTTGCTCCACAACCGGAAGTTGTGGAATGAGCTAGAAAGCGTGAAACCATCAATAGACCCAACCGAATAGTGTCCCCCTAAAGGAAAGTGAGGAAAGCATGTCAACCAATGGAACCAATGCCACATCACCAACCAGCCCAAAAAAACATCATTGGAGGAAATTCAGGTGGGGTCACCTACGGCTATAGCCAATTTAGAAAGTCTATCAGCTTCACCATTACCTTCCCTATAGATGTGGCTAACCCAAAATTCATCAAAGGCAGCTAGCAACGCCAAGATCGGTTGAAGCCATTGGTTAAGGCGCCAACTAGGGATGTTATTACAGTGGATCGCATTAATAACATTTAATGAGTCTCCCTCCAAATGAATTCTCTGTACCCCTAGCTCCTTCCCTAACTGAAGACCTCTAAAAGCCGCTCTTAATTCTGCTTCATTATTAGTGGCCACACCAATCTTTTCAGAGATTTCTTTTATACAGAGACCATCAGAATCCCTCAGAATACAACCAACTCCACTTTGACCCGGATTTCTTGCAGAAGCACTATCAAAGTTTCCTTGCTCCAACCAACCTTTGGTGCATCCCATTTCACCCCCACTCTTGGATTGGTCTGATCCATTGGGATACCCAGTACGAAGATTGGAGAGATGAGAAGGTTTGGAAAAACTAGCTTAATCTTACAATCCCAGTCCATGAACAAAATTTTCTTTAATGTTTTGGATTGGGCAGCCTCATTTAGGAGCTCAGTCAGGTGGTTCTCAATCTTCCCACAAAGAGACAATAGGCTCATTTCTTTACCCTAGAAGATTATGCGGTTCCTTTCTTTCCAAATTTCCCAAATTAGAAGAGATGGGAGGATAAAAAGCAAATAAGCAAAAATAGCCTTACTTGTCAATTTAGGCCATTGCAAAAACTAGTAATCCAGCCCTGTTGGGAAGGGGCCGAAGATTCTCAATTTTCCCATGAAATGCCACCAGCAGTGACTGGAGAATTTGCAATGGAGAAGAAGATCATCCGCAGTCTCTTCCTGTTCCAGACATAAAGAACATCTGTTGGGTCCACTAATACCCATTGACTGGAGTCTTTCTTGAGTTAAGATTTTTCTCTGACAAGCCAACCAGGCAAAGGAGCCTGCTTTGGGAAGGAGATGTTGATGCCAAAAAAGATTAAAAGGCTAGTCTTTTTTATCAATAGCCGCTTCTTTAAGTTTGTAACCAAAACATACTTTGTATTTACCATCGAAGGAACCACACCACCTAATAATATCCTTATCAGGGGATGGGAAATAAACCTTTCATTGAGAATGTCAGTAAACAGATCCTTTTGAAGCTGATCCAAGTCCAATTGATCCAAAGATTTCCATTTCCATTTGGCAATACCATTTTCTTGGATCGGATAACCATAATCATAGATATTGTGCCCCCAAAGGCGACAGGTTTCTGCTATAATAGGTTGCAGAGAGGGGTTGTGACATAGGGCATCTTCACCAAACCAAGAATCAAACCAAAAGGAGGCATCCCTACTATTCCTAACATCCCAGGTAACCTGATCACTTATGATTTCCCTTCTATCCATAATGAAATTCCAAATAGCCAAGCCTCTCGGAGGATTGTTAAAAGTCAGAATCCTTTTAGGCTCTAGGGAATCCAGATATTTATGTTCTAGGAGCCTTACCCATTTTTTCTTCCCACCGCTACAAATCTCCCAAACCAACTTAGCACCCATTGCTAAATTCATAATCGAGATTTGGCGAATGCCAGCACCTCCTACGTTTTTGGTTGGCAGATCTTTTTCCAGGCTATCAAAAGGAATTTCCCTTTGTCATTCGAACCATTCCAAAGGAAATTTCCTATTAGATAAATCAATTCATCTTCAATTGCCATTGGTACTCTCAGGCAAGCCATGGAAAAAACTGGTAGCACTGAAAGAACTAACTTTATCATAGTGAGCTTCCCAGTAGTGGATAACCACTTGCCTTTCCAAGTTACAAGTTTGGATTTGCACTTGTCAATAAGATGCTTCCAGTAGTGAATTTTGTTGCTACCAATGAAGAGGGGGGTACCAAGAAACTTCCCTAGGAAGTTTGCGACTCTGAGATTAATAATCCTTGATAATACAGCTTGCAAGTTAAGCGAGGTGTTGACAAAAAACACTTCAGATTTGTGCCAGTTGATTTTCTACCCTGAAGCCAAATAGTAATCATCAAGGCATGTTTTAATAGTTCTAGCTTCCCTCCTACAGGCTGAACCAAACACAATGGTGTCATTAGCAAACTAAAGATGAGTCATTTTTTCAACCCTTATTGCCACATTAACTCCAACCCAATGATCATCTTGCAGAAGAGCTCTTATAGATCGACCTAAAGATTCAACCATTATGATAAACAAAAATTGTTATAATGGATCACCTTGTCTAATTCCTCTTGTCGAAGAGATAAAACCATGGGATGAGCCATTAACCAGAACAGAGAATTTGGGGGAAGAGAGACAACTCGTGACCCAAGTGAGCCATTCCTTGCAAAAGACAAATTTATTAAGAACATCAAATAAGAAATCCCTATCCACTATGTCATAAGCTTTGTCCAGTTTTAAAATCATACAGGAGTCCTTGGTCTTCCTGGCTATGTGAAGCATTTCATGAGCAACGATAATGCCTTCCACAATGGATCTTCAAGGGGCAAAACCACTTTGTTTATTTGATATGAGATGTTTAAGAAGGGGCTTCAATCTGTTAGCTATGATCTTCGTTACAATCATATATACAGTGTTGCATAGAGAAATGAGCCTAAAGTCACTCATCTGTTGTGGATTTTGCTTCTTTGGAATTAGAGTCAAAAAGGTTTGATTAAAAGCCCCTAACATAGTCATCTTCTTTCTTGATTCTTCTACTACAAGATGAAGATCTCAAGCAATGATATCCCAAATATGATGGAAGAAAGCAACAAGGAAGCCATCCAGGCTAGGAGTCTTATCCGGTTTCAGCTGGAAGGTGGTATTTCTTACTTCATCAATTGAAATAATAGTACAGAGAGTTGTATTTTGATCACTGGATATAATAGATGGGATTGAGTTCAGAATTTTGGCTCTTGCTTCATGGTCGATCTGATGGTCCCCATTCAACAAAGAGTCAAAGAATCTTACAGCGTCCTATGCAATATCCTCATAATTCCTGACAGTGATTCCATCTAGTCTCATAATCTCTGATATCCTATTTCTATTTCGATTGGCAATGGCTGACTGGTGGAAGAATTTGGTGTTTATATCACCTTCCTTAAGCCATAACTCCCTTGATTTTTGATGCCAGTGGATTTCCTCACACCGAAGGATTTCATTTAGGTCATATTTGAGAGAATTTTCTTTGATAAATAGATCCTCAGTCATTCTTGAAGTGATAACAGAGCTGGTTAAGTCTAACAGTTCAGCCTTAATTCTTAATTTCTCCATATGAATATTCTTGAAATGGCTCATATTCCATTCTTTGATCTTGACCTTAATATACTTGAGCTTTTTATTGAGAATAAGTAGTCTCGAATAATTCTTAAAAACCGGTTCATTCCACCAAGCGGCTATAAGGTCATACACTTCAGGCACTCTGAACCACATTTTTTCAAACCAAAATGGGATACCTCCCTCAGCTTGACCCAAGGCAACCTCCAAATAGATCGGGTAGTGATCTGATCTGATAAGTGGGAGAATCGACAATTCTAAGGCTAAATTTTGTCCTAACCACTCACCAAAGACAAGAAACTGGTCAAGCCGTTCAACAATATTAGTAAAACCCACTCTCCGGTTCATCCATGTGAAAATACCATTTTTCGGAACAAGGTCTAAAAGGTGATTCTTCTCAACAAAAACCAAAACTTCCTTCTGGGATGTACCAATTCTCTAAATACCCCCACTTTTCTTAGTGCCAAAGAGGATAGCATTGAAGTCCCCGGTTACCACACAACTACCATTGGTAATATCGTTTAGTTTGCTGGATAAGAGATCCTAGAGAGCCTGTTTATCACTAGCAGTCTGTACACATTGAAAAGATTGAAATTCTCATTCCGTCCAAGAATAGTAACCGAGCAGTGTTGCCAATACTTATCTTCCCCTACAAGAGAGATCTTAACATTCATGGGGTTCCAAATGATTCCCAAGCCACCAGAGGCTCCATCCGATTGCCTAAAAAACCCATTCCACTATTTCCAAACTCTCATTTTAGCAACAGTCTCAGCCTTGCTCCATTTAGTTTCCTATAGTAGCCAAATATCTCCTTTAGTGTCATCAATCTGGTGCTTAATCAAGCGCAATTTTTGAGGGGCATTGATGCCCCTAACATTCCAAGATAGGAGTTTCATTTCTCCTGGGGAAGGGTATTTCCCTTCCCTAAATTAAGTTTGGTTTAACCACTGGCAACACCAGCCACTGCTAGCATAAGTTTTTTGGACTTGTGCCCCCGCACACCTTTTGGCTTAAAATTTGGTTTGTCAATAGTTGAATCCGACTTACCAAAACCTTTTGAAGTACCCTCCAATATAAGATCTCAGTCTGGTTTAAAGTCTTCCTCCCCCTCCGAGGTGGAGGTTTCAATTTCACTATCTTCTAGCTCAATGCCTATCAAGGAGAAGATTTTCCTTCCCATCTCCATCATAATGCCAGTCTCCATATCCTGAGAGTGAAGATTTCCATCTTCAATTACCAGTTGATTCTTGGACACAAAGGGGGAGGGTGGAAGTGAATCCGCTAACTTGGATTCAATGTCTGCCTGTAGGGTTTTGGTCATCTCTAAAAATGTGAGAAGATCTTGTTGACTCTCGCATTGACCAGAGGAGGGAGGAATTATGATCAAAGGGGTTGCTTCTGTTAGTGGAGCATTCTCCTTGTCAAGAGTGTTGTTGCAAAAAGCTTCTCTAGTGTCAAAGGCAATAGGAGGTTTCGGTTGCAGATTTACCTCAATAGGAGATTGCATACAGGAATAACTTCGTTGTATCGTAGCCAAAACAGCATAACTAATACAGGTATGATCTAAGGAAAAGCATTTAGGACAAATATGCAGTTGATCTTCTCTATCAATCTTTTGTATCCAGATCTTCCTTACCCCAATAATTCTGACTTCATTGGGGATCTTGGTGATTTGATCCGAGCTAATACAAATCCTGAGGAAGCTTCCCCATAATTTATCCTCCAAGATGCCATCTGCTGATACAAAGGTGCCAAGGTCTTTGCATATATTCTTAATGACATCAATGTGCCAATAATCTGAGGGATAGTTATACAATCTTATCCATACCTTGTTGTCTGGTAGTACATACGTTCAGGGGTTGAAATTGGGTTGCCAATCAATGGTGTGAGCTTCAATGCCATCTAAGATTTATGGACCTTTGTTTTTTGTTTGTCTCTTATCCTCATTGCTCATAAATTTAATCATATAGAAATCATTCAGGAGAATATTAATGTTAATATCCTTTCCCCACTATGCTCTACACTAGGATTAAAAGTTGTCCTTAACCCGCTTTCCACCAACCCACTTGATGAAAAGGCAAGACTCAAGCAGATTTGACCTAGCAGAATTAATTTTATTCTCATTCACAAAGATGGTGGGTCTTGAGATTTTTCTTACCGGTTTATGAAAACGAGGTCGCTGAGGGAGGGAGGCGGCTCTTCAAAATTCAGGGCATCTTTCTTGGTTTGACCAAGGGTTCCAATTGTTAGGGCAGAAATTGGATCTCCAAAACTTGGCTTGGTCCATCCTTGAGATATCTTGCCTGAAGCGCCCATTTAGCTTTTGGAGATTACCGTGTTCAATTGGGGGAACCAAAAAAGAGTAATTATGAGGATTGCCTCTCTCGGGTACCACACTGGAAATGCTAGGTTCAGGCAGTGGATACCAGTTTTAGGGGGCCTCAGATGCGGGATGCTTAGCCTTATGAAACCAACCTTTGTTATTCCGAATGAAACCATTCTCCTTCCACTTATGCGGGTCAATATGGCACTGGTTACCACTTGAAAAAGGGTTTCCATAGCTTAACCACGGTTTGGAATGCCTGTTGCCCTGGACCATATCTGCTAACCCAGCATTGATCGGTTTCTGAATAGCTTACAATCTACCTGTCTCGATGGGGAAGGCAATGTCCGCTTCATCGCTCCAAGATCCAACCTTCATAGACTGAGTGCTGGAATAACACACATCAGTAACCCTGCTCCTATCACCGGTGTCGATCCTGCTGCCATCCAGTGCCGCCATTTCGCTCCTTCTGTTAATACTATAATATAATTTAAACATATATATTAAAATAGAGGTTTTAATATATTAAATTTTTAAAATTCTGGGATTAATTATTCTAAGCTTAAACTTTTGATTAGAACAAGTTATAATTAAATTGACTATTAATTGAAGAAGTTTCACATTACCTTCAATGCATATTATGTAATAGAAATATAAATTTTAATTGGATTGGGGATTCAAAAAAATTCAAATTATAAAGTGAACTAAAATCATTTAAAATCTACCTCTCATGTTATTAAATTTTGGGATGAAAGAAAAGAATATACCTTATTAATAAAATCTAATGAATTAATTTAAATAACATATATAAAATAGACATATCAATTTAAAGTACAAAGAGACATAAATATATTAATATTAATTTCAAATATATATCCCACTACTAATTTTTCTATTGTCCAAAAATCAATTTAAATTAAATTGAACAAAATTAAAATTAAAAAAAAAAATTTAAAAATTTACTATTGCAAATTTACAATATTTTAATATTTGATATTTTTAATAAATGTAATTTAAATTTTTGAATACTATAAACATAATAAAAATATATCAAAATAATTAAATTCAAACACATTAATAATTGAAAATCCTTTTTCTTATTAAAAATATTAGGGAAAAAATGTAGAGGTGGAGAGGAGCCAAATTTTGCGGAAACGTCATAATACGACCAAAGCTGCGGTGTTTCCATGAAAGGCAAAAGAACATGGATAGATAGATAGGAAACATATCATTTGACATTCTACTCTTTGGCACTGGGGCGAATGCTATTCCGCTAGGATCTGGGAAAGCTGGAGAGGTGTATTAGAATATCGAAGCCCTAATTGAAATACGTGATGCTTTGGCCAATTTTCTTGTTTCTGTCATGTGCGGGGGTTCTGGTCGAACTGCATCAACTGACACATCTTCCACAACAAGTTTTGCATTAAATCTGGTCATTTAAAAGGTTGTTATACTCGACTTTGTAATACTCTGCATTACATGAAATGATCCTTGCTCGGAACCAAGACTGAAAAATACCACCATCAGAACGGCGAACCTCAACCATACAACCTTCCTTGAATGTCATGTTGTTCATACTAGACTATTAGATCCCTGCAATCCACAAATAGAAGGAAAAAAAACAAAAGCAAAGTCAGAAATGACGAAACAACGATTCTGTTTTGGTTTAACCTCACATTGATATACACAGTACTCTCACATCCCACGTAAAAAATAGAGAAGTGTGATAAACTACAAAATCTGAGATTTCTTCAGAAGAGTTGAAAAGAGAAAATTTCAATAGAGGAATCCTCTACTATGATGTGCACTTGTTGCTATAACACGTTTTTGCAGATATAATAAGTAACGCTTCTAAGTAAACAAATAATAATAATAACTAATATTTGCAGAAACAAAATTGTACTGTCTTGCTTTTCTAGGTCACCATAGACGAGAAATCGCTGGGAATTTCACAAAATTAAAATTAAAATGTTCATCCATAAAAGTTTTTAAAATCGAATCACTACTAATAGAATTTTTTAATTAAAAATTAAAAGTAATTAAATCAAACTTCTAGACCTCTGACAAGAGGTTCCATGAAGAAATAATGGTCCAAAAACAAACCAAAAGAAACCTCCTAAAAATAAAAACAGTTATAAAAAATGTTTAGAAGAAAAAGAAAGGTCTAAATGCTCCTCCTTTAATCTGAATAAGATTATGAAAAAAGAATCTTCATTATAAGAAATTAAAATATAAAAAACTGTAACATTCTCTAACTAAAACTTAAATTAATTCAGAAACTGTGTATTTAAGTAATAAGAAAAACAATAATAGCAAATCAAATAATCCATAACAAATATCAGTTATATATTTAAAAATAATAATCAGAAGATTTGCCAAAGAAGCCCTGAATTCCATGGGCATCAAAGAATAAAATAAAACAGTTCAGATCAAGGAAAACAGGAAAACAAGATTTACATTTACATTTACATTTACCAGAACTATTACATAAAATCAAAAATACAAAAGTAAATATATAATAAAATTAAAAAAAAATAATAATTCTATTATAAAATCAAAAAATAAATTAAAAAACTATAATAATTAAATTATTGAAAAATAGAAGTTAGATGTTTGTCAAGAAACAAAAACTACAGCCCATCAGAAAACCTAAATTGACTCCCTGAAATTTAATCAAACGGAGATTTTTGCAGAATTTAACAACTTCAAACAAATATCAATTACTTGATGGTAAAAAACCACAGAAATTCAAGAGAACTTACAAGAAAAACCAAAGTCGATCCTTATATTCGCTCCAACTGAAATACAACTCAAGGTACACAAAGCACAGCAATACTCAAAACCCTCATTACAGATTTATAATTGTAAGCTCAAATGGAAGGCAATTAGCTGAGAAAAAATTAGCTGAGAGGAATTTAATTATCATACGTATTGTTTGCTTAGACAAATTCCATATTTATTACTGAAGGTGCCGCTAAAAATAGAAATTATCTTTGTGATTGTTCTTTTCAAACTCAGAGTTAATCTTGTACTTCCTATATTTATGGGGCACGTTAAAAATAAAAATTATTTTTGAGGTGTGATTTTTGTTTTCAAACTCAGAGTTTACTCAGAGTTGATGTCATAGTTTCTATTGAATTTTTTCAAGTCTGTTTTGGTTGGTTTATTTTTCTGATTTTCTATCATTTGAAGATCTGATTATGAAGATTAGAGATGTTCTAGATTCTTTTATTCTTTAAAAATATATGAAACAATATTATTAGTTTTCTTAATTTTTAAAAATTAAAAATCTGTATTTTATATTTTTTATATTATTTTGTATAATATTGTAAATCATTTTCAAGAATATTTTCTTTTATTTGTTTGGTGTATTTTGTTAATTGCATGTAGTTTTTTTTTATTTTTTTAAATATAAAAACGTGATAAATAGATTCAATTGTCATTTTTTTCAATTTGTCTTAGTCTTTTATTTTCCTCTCAACAAGTAGATTAAATTTATTAATTTGCACATAGTTTATTTAATTTTAGTTAATTCATTTTGACCAAATATTTCATTTGGACAAAATAACAAAAATTAGATGTAATAAAAACAGTTCGAGTTATCAATTTTGTCTATCTTTATTTTTTATTTTTTTGAAAATAAAAGATAGAGCTAAAATAATATCAATATAAAAGATTAAGATAACTACTATTTATATTTTTTTATGTTTTTCTAAAAATAAATACACAACTAACCAAATGTACTAAAAAACTAAAATACTATTTAATATACGTATTGAACCTATTTATATTACTTTCTTGAAATAAAATATTTTGTCAAAATCAATTGAAATTGTTAATTTATTAAATTTGCAAGTATTTTTTATTTTTATATAGAATCAAGAACATTTAATTCAATTAATTCATTTTGTTCAAATATTTTAACTAACAACATTTCAAAATCAAAAAAAGTATTAAATAATATCACAACAAATAAAAAATAGCATACTTATATTTTTAAAAATATATGTAAAATAGGAATATCAATTCAAATTATAGATAGCCATAAATATAAGATTACTAATTGTAAATATAAGTCCCATTAATAAATTTTCTATCACCAAAAACAAAAACAAAATAGAGAAAAAATTGACAGAATCATAGTTGAGGATAAGGAACTCCAGAACATCAATGAGATCAAA
The DNA here is from genome assembly GCF_030272615.1 of Cryptomeria japonica. NCBI lineage: Eukaryota > Viridiplantae > Streptophyta > Pinopsida > Cupressales > Cupressaceae > Cryptomeria > Cryptomeria japonica. Next base: position 223,065,219 of record NC_081411.1, on the reverse strand, counting down.
GATGCTTTTGAAATGTTTTATAAAACCCTATTTACCTCGGAAGATAATGAAGCCTCAAAAGAGGCTAGAAATAAGTGTAGTAACATTATCCCAAAAAGAATCTCCGAGGCTGGAACATCAATGAGATCAAAGATGCTTTTGAAATGTTTTATAAAACCCTATTTACCTCGGAAGATAGTGAAGCCTCAAAAGAGGCTAGAAATAAGCGTAGTAACATTATCCCAAAAAGAATCTCCGAGGCTGAAGCTCTCCCTCTCAAGACCAAAGTCTCTATGACAAAAATTGCTGATGCCATTAAAGCCCTTAAGGATGATAAGGCCCCAGGCCCCGATGGACTTCCTGTTGAGTTTTACAAAACCAATATTGAGTGGGTCACCAAAGACCTTTATGACATATACACCGAAGAATTTGATAGTGGCACCCTTAGGGAGTCCATCAATAGGGGCATTGTTAAACTTATCCCAAAAGATGGGGACAAAGCCCTCATAAAGAACTGGAGACCAATTACTCTCCTTAACGTTTCTTATAAAATCCTGGCCAAAGCCCTAGCCTCTCGCCTTGATAAAATCCTTCCCAAGTTCATCTGCTCTACCCAAATAGGATTCATTAAAGGAAGGTGTATCTTGGAAAACCTTGTCACTAGTTGGGAATCTACGGAATGGGCCAAAAATTCAAATCAAGATACTGCCATGTTTCTTATTGACTTTGAGAAGGCCTATGATAGGGTGGAATGGGACTTCATCCTCATTATGTTCAAAGCCTTTGGTTTCCCTAGCGAGCTCTGTAAATATGTCCAAATTCTCCTCAAAGATGCCTCCGCCCTGGTTGAAGTTAATGGATCACTTTCCCAATCTATTCCTCTTTCTAGATCCATTAAACAGGGCTACCCCCTCGCCCTTGCTCTATTTGTCATTGCCTCAGACGCCCTCTTTTACCTCCTAAGAGATGATACCCTGATACCCTTTCCCCTAAAGTTCATGGCATTAAGATGCCAGATGACTCTGAATTACTCAACATACAATTTGTTGATGACACTGCATTTTTCTTGGAGCTCTCTAGGCATAACATTGACTCCCTCAATCAAAAGCTTGCAACCTTTGGCAAAGCTTCTGGTACTCGTATCTCCAATTCCAAGTCTATCCTGCTTGGGTGGAACGAGGAACCCCCGGATTGGCTTCAGCAGGTTGGATACTCATGGGGAGGACCCAATAAAATTACCCGGTACCTCAGTATCCCTTTTTCTGTCTTTCTCTCTCTCAAGTATATGTGGATTTGGGTCAAAGAAAAGATTGACAAAAAACTTAATAAATGGGACAATAGGATTCTATCCCTGGCTGGTAGGATCAAAGTCTACCAATAAATCCTCTCCTCTTATAGTTTGTACTACTCCTCTTTCTAGATGTTTGGTAACTACCAAGTTTATGAGATCCAAAAATCTATCTGGTGCTTCCTTTGGTCTGATGGTAAGGATAAAAGAAAGGCCCACGTGGTCAAATGGCTCTGGTGCCACATAGATAAGAAACTTGATGGGTTGGGACTTAAGGATCTCAGAACGCAAGGAGTTTCCCTGGCTGCCAAGTGGATATTTCATGCCCTAGAAGGACAAGAACCCTGAAAGATCCTTCTCAGAAATAACATACAAAATGGCATCCCCAAGATTGCCAAATCTTGGAAAGCCCTCCCCTTTAGTGATATGATAGCAGGCAGATTCTCTGTGTCTGTTCAAGGTACTTGGGTGTTTAAATCCATATGGAAAGCCTGGGAGCATGTGCGTAAACTTATTATCAACTCTGATATTGACTGTAATAATACTCTCCATGGGGAAAGGTCAATATGGTGGAATCTCTACCATAACTCTAAACCCCTCACTTTAACCCAAGGTTGCTCTACTAGGTATCGGTATAATAAAGGCATTAAATACCTCATGGACATCTTGGAACATGATAATCTCATCAGCTGGGAGGACCTTAACAATAATTTTGGCCTCCCTGCCTCGCATAAGAGAACCTACAATATGATTAAAAATGCTTGTGCTTGTCTAGATCTTCCTAGAAACACTGATGTAGACGCTCATAGATACCTCTCGTTCCAATGGAAGGATGGCTCCCTCCTCTCCAAGGTCAAAGCCAAGTCTATCTACAAACTGCTCACTCATGATACCTCGGTGATTGATCATATTAACTCCCTCTGCTATGTTGACCTTAATACATCTGCCTAGCAGAAAATATTTGAGAAACTATGGAAGGCCCCCATCCCCCCTAAAATCAAATGCTTCAGGTAGCAATTAATGTTGGATAGACTGCCTATTAGGAATAACATTGCTGCCTTCAACCTATGCTCTATGTGTAGGAAGCTTGAGACTATACGGCACTTTTTTTTTTACTGCATTTTTGCCAAAGAGGTCTGGCTGATGTTTGGAATTTCCATTACTGAACATGTTTGTACTCTTGATATTATTGTTGGATTCATTCATGGCCTCAAGAAGGATGCTAACCTGTTCTAGAAAATTCTCTCTTCTTTCATACTTTGGTTTATTTGGAAGCTTAGAAATGAGGAAAAATTCCAAGGTACTGATAAGACTCTTACTGGGTTTTTTAAAAAAACTCACACCTTATAAAATTGTTGTGCAAGTATGTTTTTTGATGAATGTTGAAAGCGAGAAGCTGTTGTGTTTCCTTAGGGATGGCCAGGCAACCATGTTCATATATGAGATGAAGGATGGCTTTGAATGGGCTAGAATTGCGGAGAACCAGACTGCATTCGATGAGGCTCTAAAGAAACTGATCAAGGAACTCAGGGACAACAGGCGTCCCTACTTTGATAAGCTCAAAATGTTTACCCAGGTCCTGGATTGAAAGAAGGTGGTGTGGATGGAAAACCAGGATGAGATTCTGCAATAGGTGTCTAGTAGCCTCTAGTTGATTTATATGGTTCATTGTATATACTCTCCCTCGTATCTCCTTTTTTTGTAGGAGGTTGTCTTTGTTCAGTCGGATAATCCCACTGGTTAGTGGTTGAGGCTCTGCCTCCCATCCTCACTTTTGTATAAACTCTCCTTATTTTGGTCTCTTGATATTTAATATAAAAAAAAGATAACTTCTATTTATAATTTTTTAATGCTTTTCTAAAACTAAATAGGCAACTAACAAAATGTACTAAAGAACTAAAATACTATTAATATAAGTATTGCCCCTTCTATATTATTTTCTTGAAATAAAATGTTTTGTCAAAATCAATTGAAATCATTAATTTATTCTATTGCAAGGCAAGAAGTCTTTTTTCTATATAGAATCAAGAGCATTTAATTCAGTTAATTCATTTTGTTCAAATGTTTTAACTACAACATTTCAAAATTAAAAAAAAAGTATAAAAGAACATCACAATAAATAAAAACTAGCATACTTATATTTTTGAAAATATATGTAAAATAGGAATATCATTATATAGAGCCATAAATATAAGATTACTAATTGTAAATATAAGTCCCATTAATAAATTTTCTATCACCAAAAAAATTAAATTAAATTAAGTTGGACAAAATTAAAATTCACTAAACAATTGAAACTAAATTGACTATTGCATATTTGCATTTTATTAATATTTTATATTTTTAATAAATTTAATTATAATTTTTTGAATATTATAAACATAATGAAAATCTATCAAAAAAATTAAATTTAAACATATATATTAAAATAGAGGTTTTAATATATTAATTTTTTTTAAATCTAGGATTAATTAAAAGTTATAATTAAATTGAGTATTAATTGAAGAAGTTTCACATTACCTTCAATGCATATTATGTAATAGGAATATAAATTTCCATTGGATTGGGGATTCAAAAAAATTGAAATTATAAAGTGGACTAAAATCATTTAAAATCTACCTCTCATGTTATTAAATTTTGGGATGAAAGAAAATAAAATACCCTATTGATAAAATCTAATGAATTAATTTTAGTAGTATAGTGATGGTTCACAAAATCACATCTCTATATTAGGCTTCAAGGCCATGGAGTAATCTACACACACTCCATTCTCAAATGATAAAAGGGTGAAAAGTATACAACTTATTAATAAAATCTACCAAGATAATTTTAGTAGTATATCAATTCTTCACAACAACTATTTAATAGGTCTTCAATGCCATGGACTAGTCCACACATACTCCATTCACAAAAGATAAAAGGGGACCTCCCATAGCATTTCCATTTAGAAAAACCACGTAGATAAGTTGAGAAGAAAGTTAATGTAACTAATGGACATCTTTAACACATAAGGCAATCATGAAAATTATCTAGTGTTGTTCCCTTCTCCACCTCCATCCAAAATCAATGCCATAGTTATGCTCAATAGAGAGAAAATAACATTCCCATCCAAAGATGTAGTGCTTCCTCTAGAAACTCAAGTGATAAATTTTCTTGACTATGAATTAAAGACTATTAACTGCTCCTCAATCCATTTCATACCAATTACAATAATCCTTCAAAATAGAATTATGCATCCATAGTTTGACCCAACTCTAGTTGTAACTCTTAGAATCAAAAAATAAGAAATATAAATAATTTGAAAGTAGAAGCTAGAAATCAAATTAAAATCTTAATTTGTGATGCAAACCTCAAAATTGATACACCTTGGTTTTATTGATGATCGATTTGATAGACTAGAGTTACATGAATATGATCATATAAAAATGTTTTTGATTAATGTAAATGGTGAGGGGCCCCAACCCTTACAGGTTATAAACAAAAGCTTTAAAAAAATGATTGGAGAGCAAGCCAACAAACCACCATATAACAGGTAGGGTTTTGAAAGGACCCAAAACCTTATATAAAGAGTGGAATAATTAAAAATCCAACAAGTCCTAGAACCATTAGAATGACTTCAAACATTATGAGTGAAAGAGAAAGGTGAGGTTGCCTTATCTGGTCTCATTGAACTAGGAGTGATTTGGGAGGCTGATCGATAAGTGCCTAGAATAGCTAACTTAGTACATGCTAAGTTTTGAGAATAATAGAGTCAACCTCTAGTCATGTTGGGATAGTAAAATAATTAGTGTCTTGAGCTACGGTAACCAAAGGAGTTGAGAGAGTATAATTTGAATATATATAGTTATCATCTATATGAGTACGAAAAATTCTTAGGTGATCACAATAAGCATTTGTCCACTGAGTTGAGGGTAATGATTTATGAGACCCACAAGGATAAGTAAAGTCCAAGTGTCTTGTAGTAAAGTATTTTATATAGTGAAAAGGAATACCCTCATAGTTGATCAGTTACGTCCTATGATCTTCATTAACCTATAATTAAATCTTCCTAAATAAAGCTTTGGAAATATCTACATCCACTAAAATACAAGAATAAGAGGTATGATAAAAGTATGTAGTTGTTAGGTCTACCTTCACAAAAATAATGATCTCATTTGTAGTCTTTTCTAAGGAAAATCAAATGAAAGATGAGGATAAGACCAAGAATATCAATTGAAAAATAGAAATGTCATTTTGAAGTGATAAGGAGGTAATTATGAATTATCTAATTCAATTGATAATAACTATAAAGATACTCGATATTATTATTTTAGTTTCAAAAAGGAAATGAAATTACTAAATATTAATAATATAATATAATATAATAATGTAATTCCTTATTATTCTAGTTAAATAATATAATATCATAATTTATAATATTAATATATATCATTTTATAATATTTATTAATAAATATTATTAATTTAAAAATATTTAAAGATAGAAATAATTATTTTTCATTTTTAAATATTCGTAAAAAATTGTTATAAACTTTTTTAATATGAATTTAAAAACTTACTTCAATTACGTTGATCTTTTAGAGATGATATCAAGACCCATTGAATGATTATTTATTATTTAATATTTTAAAGGAATTGTATTTTTATCCAAAGGAATCTTTATCTATACCTTACAAGTTAAAAATTAAAATATTAATTTCAATTACTAGATGACTAAAATTATTTATATATAAAAGGCAAATGAATGTCAATTTAAATCAATGGACATTTTATTGATAGAAGTTCTTAAATTCATTTTATAAGTGTAATACTCCTCTTGACATAATAAGGTTTCATTCATAATTCCTATTTCAAATAAATAAACACAATTATCCCAAATACTTTTAAACATCCATGTAATATCCTCTAAGTGGCTTGACTATTTCAGAACAAGATTGAGATTTGTGATTCCAAATGGATACCATTGTAGTTTCATAAATTGTATCCCAATACAATTTTATACTCATTTTGCACATTCACGAGAACCTTCACCAAGTTCTCTAAGAGAGAGACAAGGGGAAATCTCAAACAATGGGATTAACAATACATATTTATCCTTCCAAAATCTTATGTGTGATGATGCATCTTCTCAAAAATATTCTTCCTTACCCATAAAATGGAAATTTCTAAGAATCTTGGGTACTCATACCCAAATGACTCCTCAAAGATTCAACAACCCCATTGAATTTTAAGACTTGTTATATGGAAATCCAACAACCTATATCTTAATCTTATTAATCACTTTTGAATCTAGAAACATCCTTCATTCTCCATATTTCTTTAATGTTAATGTTTCTTGTACCACTCAAGGGATTAAACTTTCTCTTGTCAATCATTTCCTCAACTCTTGCATATACCAACTTAGCTTCACATTTTTTGTCAATATCAACCTATGAGATCCTTATATGTGCCACTACTTCGATTGTATTGTAATAGTTCCAACTAAAAAGAAAACAAGCTATTTGTCTCGACAATGTGGAAGTATGGTGGAACAAATTGAGAATACCTTGATATATGATTTTTTTCTCTTGTCCAAATCTTTTACAAATATGGCCTTCATGTTTTTTGAAACTATTATTTTTTCAGTTACCATTAAATATACTTTGTTATCTTTCTCTTTTTTTCTCATTTGATTTTTTTCTAAATTGAAATATCTTATAAAACTCATTGCGTAGAAAATAATTTAAATTAAGAATCTTCTCTATGAAATCTTCTAACTAATTCATAATTATGTATTTTTAATTTCTTTTTATTAATATAAATGGAGGAAGGGCTCCCAACCCTTAAAAGACTAGCATAACTAGAGTCTTGGAGGGCATGATAGTGAAAAACACAACACAAACCAACTAGCTGAAAAAAACCATTATCCAATAAAACATGTTAAAAGAGTCTAGAGACAACACAAAGGAAACAAAATTAACCAAAAATATTAAACAATACTATAATTATAAAAGACTAGCAAATAGAGTTTTAGTCCTCAACCATTTGCTCCAAATTTTCCTCCCATGCAATGGTTGTTGCAATCTTATTTCCTTTATTTTTATCCACTATCTTGTTCATTTGTGCATTCTTCTTTGCCTTTTATTCAACTTTTGTCCCCAAAATGAACATCCTAGTCACAATTTTGTGCATAAGATTGTTGTTAATTCTCACTAATGTTCCATGGCCCTCTCCAAGGCAATAATTTTTTCTATTTTTCTCACAACTCATGTTCTCTCAAAAATTTTCCATATTTTCAACCTTGGTGAATAGGTCTTCATGTTCAGTTTCTAAGACCTACCATTTTTTCCCTTGCTTGTAGCCCCTTTATTTTCTTGTTCTTCTTCATCCTCATCACAATAACTTTTAAGAATAGTAAGCCCTTCCAAGACTTCTCCTTTTTTTTAATTTGTCATGATTATCAATAATTTATATATTTACTAGTATTCTTATTTATATTATTTAAAATATTTTTTTGAACAAGTTCACAACAATACAATTTGCCCATTTTACTAATATAAATTATGTTTTTCAACATATTTAACTATTTAAAAGAAAATAATTTAAATTTTGGACCAAAACAAAAATTATAAATTTCAATAAAATAATTATAATAAGATTAAAACATTTAACAATACATTATTCAAAATAATTAGCATTAAATTTTTTTAATTATTATATGATATAATAGCTATATGTTATTTATTATTAACTATGTGAATAATAAATTTAAAAAAAAAAAACCTGGGATGTGGATTGGTTGGTTGAACCATTGAAAGACATGGACAACTGATGTAGGTTCAAGGCTCATCACAGCTGAAGAGTTGGTTTACCCAGTTGTTCATAGGTGGTAGATATTTCTTCTCTTAGTGATTGTTCTTCCTGGCCTATTCTTGGTCATGCGGTGGCTTAAATTGGGGATTTGACTTTGGGGGCTCTTAAGCTAGATTCTCTAGATTTGGGTTCCTCTTTGGGTGTTTTTTCTATGACTATGGGTGGGACTTCATTTCCTAAGATGTTGGTTGATTGTGTTGGGGCCACTATTGTTTCCTCTGGCTCCAATTAATGAGCATCCTATGTAGACCTGCTAAGGAAACTATTGTTGGCTACTAAAGTAGCCAAGGCTACTACCGCTCATGGTGCTTCTATGAAAATGAAAGGTTTTGTCAAGTAAATAGTCCAACTCTATTGTTACTTTGTTGATTGCCCCATTTTGTTGTTTCTCTATCTAGTCATGGTTTTTGATGTATTGTGTCAGATTTGTAATGGATTGGGGCCCTTCCCCACTTATTTTAATCAAAATCATTGCAACATTAAAATATTAATAAAAAAAATGTAAGATAACCTAATATGATCTTTCACCTTATTTCATTTCATTTCATGACAATTTAGTTTAATCTATCAATATATGTTTTAAATTTGACACTCAATTGTTTTGTTTTGTATTTCTAATCTCAATCCCGTCTAAGTCTGATTTACTTGTATCCATTCACCTTTCATTGTGAACCTGTATACTTTTATTTTCTAATTAATAAAAAACTTGGACTTACTCATAAAAAGTATTATTCATTAAATTCAAGATTATCTTGGAGGTTTAATATTTTCTCGACTCTATCGAGGAAACAATTAACCTCCGCCCGAGGGAACGGACATTAAACAATTTGGCTTCATCGAAATCTTGTTTCCATTTCCATCCATTTGTTTTGGCCTGCACAGCAAATGTTATGTCGCCAAGGTTCGGCCTCGCTTCCTAAATTCCATCGCACGCTTATCATCAATTTTAACTCGAGCAAAGGTGAAGTCACATCGGATTCTAGATATAATCGCCAGCCTAAGTTAAAGCTGACGTATTAATCCTGGAGATTTCTATAATTATAAGGCATACTACACGCAGAGTCTTCATCTTCTAAAGCGAGAAAAAAATGGCGTGGAAATTGGGAAACCTGAAATATTTGAGCATTTTGTTAATGGCGATGGTCATATTTGGAGTGGGCGTTCTGGTTTCAGGCGACTATATGTGCAGTGAATATGATCATTGTGATAATACACTTGACTGTCCTTTTAATGGTGGATTTATACCATGCTGTAACGTTGGCGAGTGTGACGATGGTCGTGGCTTTTGTTTGCCTGAATGCTAGTCACATCTCATCTTTCACTCTTTCTCTGCATAAGATGTAGGCCAAATAAATAAGATATTAACTAAGTAAATAAGGAAATAGATGGAAATCTCAATGTTCCAGATATTAATATCTTACATTTTACAATATAACATGATAGGATCTGTGTGATTAAACTTAAAAGTGCAATATGCCAAGTTTCTTACTAGAAGTGAGTTACATTCTGTTGATCAGAGAGCCTTTTTCTTCTGGCGAGAGCAAGAAAGATGAAATTTTAATAGTAGGTATGATGTTTTCATTATGCGTGCTTAACATGAATTTCACCTTTTATGAGGTAAAAAAATTATAGTTTTATAACTATTAATTGTAAAATTTGTATAGCTATATGTATTCTTGTTTAGGTCTGGATTCATTTTAATGAAATGTTCTGATAAATAGTGCATTTTAATGAATTTGGATCTATTTTACAATTTTTATTCATCTTCATTTACATATATTTTTATATATTTGATTTAAGTTATCTTTGTTTGCATTTATTTCTACATATTCATCTCTATTTTTTTTACTACATATGTCTATCATTGTACCCATCTAAAACGTTCATTCCTTAACCAAAGATGTGCACCTATTTGATTGCATAGAATCAAAGATCAATCACTAGTCATGCAAAACTGATTGACAAATTTGAAAAGTTTCAATTTCAAATTTGTAAACTTCTACCATTTCATGCTAGTCTTATGACCTAACATGATACACATTTTGTATGATTTATTGTTATGTATTGATATAATTTAAAAACATTCATTTCTGCATCCAAACCCACTAAAAAATCCAAAAAAAACTTGCAAGATATCTTGTTCTAGAATGCTATCCTCTTGAAATGGTATAGATTGATGAATTGAAGATCTGTATGCTAAATGCATCTATAGATAAAGCATCTAAAATGCTATTTCCATATTTTATTTTCTCTAAATCATGCAAACATTTTTTTTTTTTTGACAAATAGTGAAGTATATCACATTTATTTATATTTGTAAAATAGATCACATTAAATAATATTTAATGAACTATTATAGATTGATTGAACTGCATAATATGCATCATATTATAAAATGATACTTACAAAATATTTTTTTTTTACTGTGGGTAAAATATAGAACTGAAAAGTCCTCGTGCTTTAAAACTAATATTCTATTTTGTTATATAAATTAAGGATAAGCACTTGTTGCATGCTTAATCCCAATATTTTTGTTCATTAATTGTGAATACTTAATAAGGCTTAGTTACATGAAGGTTTCAATCCTTATATAGTTATTCATATAAATAAGGAAGAGAAAGAGTCTTTAAAATCATCTAAACCATCTCAATTTCTACTATTAAACTTGTATGTTATGTTTTTAATTATTTAAGTTACCCTCTTTGAATTAGTCCTTTTTAAAACAAAATATCATAACAAATAGTATTCAAACCACCACTACAAGATTAATTTTTCTATTGTAACATACAAATAGTATTCAAACCACCACTTTAGATGAATTTTTGAAACCTAAATATACCAAACCTTCATTTTACCAAAAACTCATAAACCTTGTTACTATGCCATTTAGATGTGATGAGAAAGATAAGTCAAATGGTTCCTCTCAAGGGTACATTCCTATCAACTCTTCCACTGAATCTAGTAACATGGTTGTGTTCAATAATCCCCTCTATGAGGAAATATCTCCTTTTGAATCAAAAGATAAACCTTTTAATAGATATGATCATGCTTTGTGGGATGATGCCCTTGATGCCTTTGTGTCTCCTAAAAAATGCTCCCTTCCTGAGGATCCTTGTGTGCAAGAAGATGACATTATCCCTACAATCCCTAGTGATGGCATTTCCTTTTCCAACAAAATTCCCACTAGAGATGATGAATTAATGGTAAATGCTTACCCTTCTCCTAAAGTTGGTCTTACCCATAAGCATCCCTTAGAGAAAGAAGATGAAATAATAAGCAATTTCCTTAATTCTCTCTCCCCTAAAGATCATATTAAACATATTTTGAGGAAAGAGGATGAGTTTAACACATTTATTGATGCTTTCCCTCCTAAGGATGAAGAATTAATAAACAATGTTATCTCCTCTCCCGAAATTGACAATACTTTAAACATTCCTTTCAACAACCTCACTATTTGGGATGAACCATTAGAAGAAGGTGTAGATTATTCTCTCTCCCTTGATAATTTCTCACCTTCCTTGAATCTCAATTATTCTCCCTTTCCTCAACTTAGTTCTACTCATAAGGAAACCCTAGTTCAAAGCAAGATGGTTAACATTTCTTTCAAAGATCTCCCTCTCAAAAGTGAGACTTTAGAGAGTAGTGTTGATCCTTTTCCTAGAGAGTTTATTCCCCATGTAGATCCTTTGATGATAGAGGATGATATGACCTTTCCTCTTCCTACTAGAACATCAATGCTTACCCCTTGTCTCTCTCCTAAAATTGATTTAATCCGTGATAAGATTTTAGTGCAAGAGAAGACTATGAATAATTCTTCCAACACTTTTGTTCATTCCTCTAAACCATCCTCAATCAATTTGATACATGTGAATGAGACACCTAACAAACCTCTCTTCACTGTCCAAGGTGCTTGTCCTTCTCAAAATTCTCAACCTTTAAATAAGCCTATCTTAGTGGTTCAAGGTGGTTATGCTAATGATTCTTTTTGCACTCCTAAGAAATCTATTATTACTGTGCAAGGAGGTTATTCTACTAAGAGCCCTTATGAGTATGCTAAGCAACTGACTAGAGAGAGTTATCATGCGGTTGCTCATACCTATAACACAAGAAACAATACGCAACCTAATCCTCCTCCAGTTATCCCCACTTCGCTTCCTCCTTCCCAACCTATTCTTCCTCAAGCTCCTCGTATTTCACAAGTTCTTGGTAAGGAATATGATCTTATTGAACAACTTAAAACTACTCCGGCAAAGATATCTCTTTGGGATTTGATACAAACTTCTTCTGCTCATCATCGAATGTTACAAGATGCCTTGAAAGATTTGAATGTTCCTCCACCTAATACATCTAGTAATATAGTGTCTTTGGTTAACTCTGTGATGAATCCTAAAGCTCAAATTGTGTTTACCCAAGATGAGTTGCCTACTAGTGAAATTCAACATCAATATGATCCCTTGATGATTGTGGTTATCATAAATGACACTGCTATAAGACGAACACTGGTAGATAATGGCTCTGGCCTTAATGTGTGTAGCATTAATTTATTGCATAAGATGAATGTGGATACATCCCTTATTGAGCCTGACTCTCATCCCATTCGAGGCTTTGATAATGTGGCTAAGTCTTCATTAGGTATTATCACCTTACCCGTCACAGTGGGACCTGTTACTTTGCCTACTCCTATCCATGTTATGTCTGGAAATCTAACATACAACTTGTTATTAGGGAGACCCTGGATTCACTGTATGCAAGCTATCCCCTCTACATTGCATAGACAAGTTAAATTTATTTATAACAATAAGACATATACCTTGATAGGTGATACTAAACTTCAGGCTTGTTTGCAAACATCTACTTCCAAAGGGAGTTCTTCTAAGCCTTCCTCTTCTAGTGATGACTCGTTAAACAAGATACCTATGGATGAATCATCACCCTCTGATAATCAAAATTCTTTGGATGAGCCTAAAGCTCCTGAAGAAGATCCTTCTGGACTTGAGTCTACACATGAAAAGGCTTTTGATCTTGAGAAGGTTCTCGCGGAAGACGATTGGGGATCTCTTGATTTTAATCCCACCTTTGTAGGTGAATATAGGGTTCCTCCTAGAGATCTTAAAGGTAAAAAGAAGGAAGAAACTAGAGATCAATCAGTCTTACCTGAATCTATGAACAATAATTTTGTGGCCGCTTCTCAAACTTCTTCTCCTCACACCTCTAATTATGAAGAGTTTGATTCTTTGTCTTATGAAAAACCACCTTATCTTCCTGAAATGGCTGATCGTTATGGTCGTGGTTTTCACATTTTTGCTAAGCATGGCTATCATGGAAAAGGTTGTGGTGCTCATGAACAAGGGATAAAAGTTCCTCTAGAGACTAATTTTCACAATTATGCCTTTGGACTTGGCTATAATCCCTGCAAACGCACTAAAGCATCTAAAAGACCATCTCTCAATGTGAATGCTATATTTAGTAGTGATGATGATCTCACTTCAACTAAATCATCTTCTACTTCTATCAACTCTCATTCCCCTCATAAGGAAATCTTGGCGATGAGCAAATCTCTTTATGACTCCCCTCAAATTTCTAAATCCACTTATGAATCTTTATCTCCTATTCATCATAAAGTCCTTTCCTCTAGGGATAAGGCTCTAATAAATTACACTCATCCCTCTTCTAAGATTTCTTGTGACTTTTCTTCTTCAATTTTTATCATTTTATACATGTTTTTGATCTCACTTATAGTTGAGCATTTAGCATGTCATATTCAAATACCTCATTCAATCTATCATGTCTTTAAATAACAGTAATGGCTATTATGTTGCTCATCATTATGTGACATTGGTAGCTCATTCACTGGGGGCTCATTGTCATTCATGATGGTACAATGTCAAGTGCAATCATATTTTTTTTGAAGCAACATAATAGCCTAATTTTCTTGTTCCTATGGGGACAAGAGTGATTTCATATATCTCTTCTTTTGCTTATGTCCAAATCTCTCCCTAGAAGATTGTGTAAGTCCTTCTCATTGAGGCAATGATCTTTCCTTATTTTTATCTAAGGATCCACTTTTTCCTATTTTGTGGATGGTGTGAACTTTATTACTTGATGTTATTCCTTGTACGCATTTGTTGTTGTTTGTTCAAGGATTCTCTCTTACAAGAGGTGTAAGTCCTTGACTACAACCTCTTTTGCACTTGGTAAAATACATCTATAATGAATTCACTCTCCCAATCGGGTTAAAAGGAGCATCATCCTTCATTAAGAATCACTTTCAACTCGCAAAAGAAGGAAGTATTGCATTCTTATTCTCTTCTTTGTCTTATTCTAGAAGATGTTATATTTGTCTAACTCATTGATCACCAATGTGTGTATTCATGCCTTTTTTTCCTTTCTTTTTCTTCTCTTTGCATTTTGTTTCCATGTACATCCTTCATCTTGTGTTAGAGAACTCTCAAATCCTCACACTCTTTGTTGTGTTGAAATTGAGATTTAGTCCTCTTTCTTACCAAATGATTCTCCATTAGTTTTTGATCTCATATCAAATCTTCTTGTGAGCATTTGTCATCAATATTCTTTAACAATTCGAAGTAGGTAAACATGATACCCTATTTCAACTCACTAAAATTAGCAAGCCGAAACAGGGGGGGGCATATAGCTACCCTCGAATTTTCATCACCTTCCTTAGTAAGCATTAGGTGATTTTGTGATCTAACGTGTGTTTTGTAGGGTGCGGTTCCTAACTGTGTACTGCAGATACTGCTGGGGGCTTCGTTCGACAGACTTATGGATATATCCTTTTTCAAATAATGTTTACTTTTCTGTACTTTAGCTTGCATATGCACGTAGTGTTCATATGACCACTAAAGTGGGGGCTAAATGTAGTGTCGTAAATTGTACGCACTTGCTAGGGTGGTACAATTTCACACCTAGTTTAGCACCCGCCTTGGCGCATTTTGCATTTTGCATTGCATTTCCCCTTTAGCGCTTAATTAATTAAATTAATTAGGTCTAAGGTCCTATTTTATCATCTCCCATATCATAAAGTTGGGCCCTTTCATTAAAGTGTGCCCCTTTCATTTTATTCTTCCAATACATCATTTAATCAAAAACCCTAATTAGGTCCTATTTTGAACTTGGGGGCTTGATTTCGGGGGTCAAAACATCTCAAAATCACCTGTAACTTCGGGATTCTCTCTAAAATCATCATATCTGACGGCCCTGAAAATTTGGTGAAAAGTTGTCGGGACCATGGCGCCCATGCAACATGGTCCCGGACATTTTTCCCGAAATTTTGGGAGCACAATCCAATCATAAAATAAAGCTTAACCCCAAGAAATTGGCGGGACATTCAATCTCTAGGTCGGCCAAAATACGAATTTACAACCTAGGGTTTCATACATAAAAGCTCTCTTTCCTCATTGGAAAGGATCCGATTTTTTATTTTCAGGGCCTCATATGCAGCGAAAGAGCAGATCTTTGAAGACTTCAACAACATTCAACATCCATCTATCAAGTATTCATCAATTTCATTCATTCACTTAGGGCTTGGAAGACATTGAAGAGCAATAGGAGATTACCGACTGAAGATTGGCTTGTACTCCTCCCTTGAGGGTTGGGTATGATTTCATGTTGTTTTCATGTCTTTGCATAAGCTTCAATATATCCTTTATTCATGCTTTAGATCACTATGCATCTTGATTTAGAGCATTTACATTATCATTTACAAGCAATTAGGGTTTACTTTCTAGGTTGCTCTAGTTTGCTTTCTTGCATTTTTGGACCTTGCACACACACTAGGTCTGCACACACAATACATTTTACAATACAACTTGGCTATTCGTGGAGGTGGAAATCACCGAAGCGGGGGTTTGACTAAGGCAAAACCCTATATAGCCGCCCAAACACCTTTTCAGATATAAGTGCAGGTTTCGGGACTCGGACGACGCCGCAGGTTGCAGATCCGGGAGAAGCAGACTGAGACCGACCTTCCCACCAAATTTCAGAGAAAAAGACCAGGACAGGGGCGTGGGGCGCCCTGGTCCTGCCAAGACAGGGGTGCTGGGCGCCCTGGTCCCTTCTGGGCGCCTTGGTCCCTGGGACAGGGGCGCTGGGCGCCCTGGTCCGACAGCATTTTCAGCATTTTTGACAGCTTTTTCCAAAGTGCAAAAACAGCAGTTTCCGGAGCAGTTTCAGGGGCAGAATCAGGACAGTGGCACCCGCGCCCCCGTCCCGAACATTTTTAGTCAGATTTTAACTCCGGGTATGCATTTTCATCCTTGTCTTATCCTTGTGTTTACAGCTTTCCATCATTTAAGTTCAATTCTGCAATCTTGTCATTAGTTCCTACTTGCATTTTGAGGTTAGGGATTGAACTTGCATCATTTTATCTTTCAATTTCAACAAGGGAATAGAAATCCTAATAGATATCTCGTGGCTCTCTCTTTCACAAAAAGAAGTAGCCAATTGTGCGATATCTCTAGGCTCTTTCATATTCCGTAATGTGTGTCAAAAGATAGGATTAGGGCATGTTAACCTAGTCTCGCTTTTTCCCCTACACACTTCCTATGTTTGTTTTATCTGTTCATCATTGTTTGCTGTCAAATGATGAGGTTTGTAGGTTTCCCGATGCAATTCCTTGTATTCCAAAATAGTTGAATTCAATGCCGGTAATAATGAATCAATCTGTTATGTATAATTGTTTATTGTTTTGTCAAAGAATTCTTCCTTTTCTTTACTAACCCTTTCCTGAATAGTTTCCTCATTAATCTTGTCTAAAGATTGAATGTTAGAAGAAATGAATTTAGACAATGTGTCCAATTTACCTATAGAGCCAACAATGTGATCCACCTTGCATGTTGGTGCAATCATTTGCAAAATTGGTAAATTTCCATCAATAGCCTTAAATGCTAAGGCATTGCATTCAGTTATCTTCTTTATTGAATCCAATAGAACATCAGTGACATTTGTCGGTCTGAAATCCATAGTGGATGTTCTAGATTCTGCAATAATTTTCTTTTATTCACCAGATACCGGTTCAACCACCTTAACCACTTCTTTAATCTCTTTTTCTTCCTTGATCTCACTCTTATTCACTTTCGGTTTAGATGTCATCTGTTCTTGTTCTTTTTCTGCCGGTTTCTCAATATTCTGCTGAGTGTCAACATTTATAGATTCAGATTTATTCTCAACATTTTCTGAAATAGAGGTTTTATCCACTTCAATATTGATGTCTTGAGTGTCAACATTCATTGTAAATATAATATTTGACTTGGGATCAATATTGTCTGTTTTTACTTCCTCTGACTTCTCTTCATTATGATCATGTGCTTGTGCTGGTGCCTTTGCTACTACTGGTGGGGTGTCTTCAGCTGATGGGGGTAAGTTGTCCTTTATGGTTAGATCAGGAACACTACCAACCTTATTCTTTCCTTTGTCACCCTTCTAGTATACCTTATTGAAGGATTTGTCAACTTTTTGTCTATCTTTTTCTTCCCTCTTCTCTTTCTCAACAAAAAATATATCCCACTTATCTGTTGTTTCATCTGCTATCTCTTTTATTATGCTGACCATGAGGCTAACTTGTCGGTGACCACTTGCAAAAACTGTCTGGTTGGCTTCAGATATTAAATCATCTATCTCCTATCTAGAGTTAATAGGGTGAACCACCAACAGAACCTCAACCTTCAATTTCTTATCAAGTTCCATAATAGATATTCTTTTGGCTTCAAGTCTTAGATATAGATCATTTGGAAGAACATCTATAACCTTAATAAGTACCTTCTTATATATGTCTAGATATAAAATTATACTTTCGTCAATGGTATCCTTATCAGAATCTTCAAAAGAATGATAAAACTTGCTAACATTTCCAAGATTTCCATCCTGAGTTATTTCATTAACAAGCTTCTCCAGGGAAAGAGTATCTATTACCTTAGGTTCCGGTTGCTTCCATGTAACTTTCTTCTTCAGACCACTGGGCTCAATCACAACTTGTTGTTTCTTTCTAGGTGTCCTTGTCCTCTTTGGTGATGCAGCAGGTGTCGGTGAGGATTTACTTTTCTTCCTTTCTACCCTTTTGAATCATTCAACCTTGTCATTGTAAGTCTCAGATGAGGTAAAAACTGGTGAAACATGTGCTACCGATAGTTGTTTAGTTTTACTTTCCTTCATGCTTTCAACAACACCACTCATCTGATCAAGTCCCAACAACCCCTTCTTAACATCTGCAATAAACTTCGATGCATCTTTCAATATTTTATCTCTTTTCTTCCTCTTCTTCTGAATAGCTACATCACTCTCAATTGTTTCAACTGTACCAACTATCTTCTCAGTCGGTTCTAGTGGTGCATCAATAAGTATCTTTGCATAAGATTCAAGAATGTTCAAGTCCACTTCATAACCCATCTCTGTTATCCAAATAGTTCTAGGTCTAACTGCCTCCATCCATGTTTCATCTCTCTTAACAACAAAGCATATCTTCTTATCATATTTGTCAACAACACTTTGAGGGATTCTTACCCTTTCCTTCATTTTAGCTTGAAATTTTTTGAAATACTCTTTTACCTACTTGTCACCTTCAGAACCCATGCCAGTAATTGCTTCATTGATCTATTTTCCAACAGAGATATCATATGCAAAGTCTGTGTCCTATACCGGGAATCTCCTTTGAGAAATATAGCATTAAACATACAAGTAAGTTCCCAAATTTGAAAGTTCCCTTCTTGTCACCATAAATAATCTTATTCAAATTTTCTATCAGTTCATCTTTCAACCACTCACAAATATCAATTATAGCATTGTTCTTCACTATTTCATGAGCACTCTGAATGCATAGATTGGAAACATAATTAAGCCTATTGGTATGAGCAACTTTGTACCCAATAACCATACTTACATATTTGACATTGTCATCAGTTATATCACTAACCCTAAGTGACCTATTATTTGATGTTATGTCAGTTAAGCTCATAACCTCTTTGTTTGGATTTTTCTTCTTCTTATCAGGCCTTGTGCTGGTAGAAGGTAAACCTGTAACAACCCTAATCACAAGAGGACAATAATATAACATAAAGACTATACACCTTATCAACTTATTGTCATTTTGAGAATATTGATAAGTATTAGCTTATGATAGATTTTATGACAAAATGGACAAGTGACAGGAGATACCTTTTGCATGGAGAAGGTCAGTGCCCAAGTTGGGTTATGACAAGTTGTAAGAGAATAAGCTAACAATAGACAATATGACAGATTCTCTTACAAATTTATGTGTTGTAAGTTATGACAATTGTAAGACGTGTAAGTAAATCTGTCACATCTCAAAATAGTAACATTTGGTTGCCCAACTTATGAGGTTTGAATGTGGATTCATTTGGAGATGCCAATGAGTCATTTACATACTTTTTGATGGCTGAAAAATAGGGCCAAATTTTTTGCACAACCCCATCTTCTTGCTTCATCTAGAAGCCTCCTTCTTTGTTGTATTTCTCTATTTAAAGTAGCTTTCAAGAGTATTAGTTATGAATTGTTTTGCAGGTGAAATGTTTTGCTACCAAAATTGATTCAAATTATGGATTATTAGTTGTAAACTCTTGTTGAAGAAACTAAGTGGTGATATTGTATTGTAACCATTAGTTTTTTGGAATCCAAAGTACTATTCTTTTGGGGTGTGGGGTTTTTCTCCTAAAAGGGTTTATCTCATGGTATATAATGTGTTCATTATTGAATATCTTTATGTATGTTCATTATATCCTTGTGAATGTGTTTTTGATTTCATAATAGTTAAGATTTATAAAGAAAATTTGCACTATCTCCCCCACTAGATTAGTGTTATGAAGTGCTTTCCACACCTACCTTCCTTTCATGAATCTCAATTCCTTTATAGCATAAAATGATTTGAAGAAATATAGAAAGATATGAAACTAATTGGAAGTTTAAGACATTGAAAAAAATATTTAAATACATAAAATCATCCCAAATCTCTCAATTATTAAAATAAATCTTGTACTAAATTTATGACTTTTTACATATTATTATTATGAATCAAAATTATTTTAAAAAATAGTTTCTTTATTTTAAAGGATATTGAGTGGACAATTGTTACAATTTATTTAGTCATTTAAATTAAGAGGAGATAGCCTCATAGTCACCTATGCAAAATGCACCCTAAGGTCCTAGGAGATAGCCTCATAGTCACCTATGCAAAATGCACCCTAAGGTCCTAAATGATATATCAAATTATAAAAATAAAAAAAATCTTTTGGGCAGTTTCAATGATTATAGGATGGATTGTTAAATGCACAAAGATTTGAAAGTGGTTATTTGGAGGTGGTGAATAATACCCATGAGCATAAATACCATGCTACGACCATAAAAAATGTTGCACAAATATTCTAGTTATTATTCCTAATTGTGCGCTATGTTTTTATCCACAAAAATAAAAAAATTCTTTATAATGATTTATCTTATGATCATCATAACTTCTAAAAAATTGAAACAATAACTTTAAACTCTCAGGTCATATATGAAAAAAATTTAAAAAATTATAGTAAAACAATGATGTACTGTTTAAGAATTTAAGGTGCAAGAACCAAGGAACCAAGCTTAACTTTAAACTCTCTAGCACAATTGTATAAATTGTCAATGGTATTGACACACTCATCGTTAAGAGTGATATTCGATGAACATGCCTTTTTCTTTATCTTTGAATTATTACTTTGTTTCATTCGCAGAACACAGTTGCTACTCGCCTGACTACATTTATTTTGTTGTCCCCTCTTTTAAATAACAATAGAGGAAAGTTTTAATCCAATTCTTCCAATTCCATAACAATTATGTATGATCATTGAATAATAAAAAACGAATCACTCAATGGCCAAAAAAAGTTGACAAAATAAGAGTAACCAGCTCTATTGAAAAGCGATTAAGCAAATTAATAGAGTGGGCATAGGGTAATAGGACTCTCGGTCCTAATCTTACATCCCTGATCATGAGGTTTTAGTTTGTACATATCATTACTTGAAAAGAGAGATATTATATAAGGATTGTGAAATAATAATTATTTTTGTTGAGTAAAATAATAGAGATGTTAGAATATATTTAATTGTAAATTTAAATAATTCTAAACTAATATAATTCTAGAATATTTTTATGTTAATAATCTCATGGTCCGCACTGATTTGTACATATGTCTATCATTGTACCCATCTAAAACGTTCATTCCTTAACCAAAGATGTGCACCTATTTGAATGTATAGAATCAAAGATCAATCACTAATCATGCAAAACTGATTGACAAATTTGAAAAGTTTCAATTTAAAATTTGTAAACTTCTACTATTTCATGCTAGTCTTATGACCTAACATGATACACATTTTGTATGATTTATTGTTATGTATTGATATAATTTAAAAACATTCATTTCTACATCCAAACCCATTAAAAAATCCAAACAAAACTTGCAAGATATCTTGTTCTAGAATGCTATCCTCTTGAAATGGTATAGATTGATAAATTGAAGATCTATATGCTAAATGCATCTATAGATAAAGCATCTAAAATGCTATTTCCATATTTAATTTTCTCTAAATCATGCAAACATTTTTTTTTTTGACAAATAGTGAAGTATATCACATTTATTTATATTTGTAAAATAGATCACATTAAATAATATTTAATGAACTATTATAGATTGATTGAACTGCATAATATGCATCATATTATCAAATGATACTTACAAAATATTTTTTTTACTGTGGGTAAAATATAGAACTGAAAAGTCCTCGTGCTTTAAAACTAATATTCTATTTTGTTATATAAATTAGGGATAAGCACTTGTTGCATGCTTAATCCCAATATTTTTGTTCATTAATTGTAGTGAATACTTAATAAGGCTTAGTTACGATGAAGGTTTCAATCCTTATATAGTTATTCATATAAATAAGGAAGAGAAAGAGTCCTTAAAATCATCTAAACCATCTCAATTTCTACTATTAAACTTGTATGTTATGTTTTTAATTATTTAAGTTACCCTCTTTGAATTAGTCCTTTTTTAAAAAAATTATCATAACAAATAGTATTCAAACCACCACTACAAGATTAATTTTTCTATTGTAACATACAAATCATTATGAATTTGGATCAATATCTTTATAGTATTATGTATATAGTAAATACAACATTAGGTAAACACTTGTGGTTTTTATGATAATTGTAATACATGTTATTATGTTTTTATATTTTATAATTAATTAATTTTAAAGGTCATAAATATTAATTATTTTTAAATATGTTTAATATATTTGGAAGGCTTATAAAAAATTAGGATAGGTTAGTTATTTGTAATTAATTGTCAAAGACAAAGTATAATGTACTAGTAAAAGTTAGGTCAAAACATCTTTATCATTCTACACTATAGACCATAGTTTTTAGACTTATTTTAGATTTTCAGATATATATTTATAAATTGGGTGAGGTTATTTTATTCTGATTTTAATTGAAAAACTTATAATTTCATGCTCAAATTTTGGCCAAAAGATAGATATTAAATTTAATCACATCCCATGTCCTAAAAGTTAATGGTTACAAGTAGGATCAAATAGAATTCTTCCTTAATTAAAAATATAAAATTACAAATAAAAAAACATATATACATATATAAAGTCATGCCATCATTAGAAACTTTTTGTACAAATACTTATTTTAACTAATATTTTTATTTTCCACTACTTAAAATCATGTAAAAAAATTAATAAGATTTTATATGGTTGTACATTTATTTAAGGATAATTATATTGGACTATTTAAAATATTTTTGTATAAGGGTTTACAACAATCTAAAAATGGTTTATATTGACTTTAATTAAATCTATTATCTTAATTTAAATCCTAAAAATATCATGTAAATACCTACAATCCTAACAAATAAACTCAAGGAATAGGACAACCTTCTCAAGGTCCAAAATTAAACGAATGTAAAATAGACAAGTGCAAGTTTTATGGCAAAAATTTCACTTCATGAAAAAATATCATGGAACATTTAACTTAAATATTTTAATCTACTAAATAATTTAATGATTGATATGACCTTGCTACATTTAGAATCTAAACCTTATAATGAGACTAATGTTGGGTTATTCATAACCAAGGGGAAATGCTTAGTTGGAAGGAGTTTACTAAGGATAATTATATTGAACCATTTAAAATATTTTTGTATAAGGGTTTACATCAATCTAAAAATGGTTTAAATTGATTTTAATAAAATTATTCTTAATTTAAGTCCTAAAAATATCATGTAGATACCTACAATCCTAACAAATAAATTCAAGGAATAGGACAACCTTCTCAAGGTCTAAAATTGAACCAATACAAAATAGACATGTGCAATTTTTATGGTAAAAATTTCATGAAACATTTAATTTAAACATTTTAATCTACTAAATAATACAATGATTGATATGGCCTTGCTACATTTAGAATATAAACCTTATAAAACTTGCAAGGGGAAATACTTAATTGGAAGGAGCTTAGTAATGAATCACCAGCCATAGAATGAAAATTGTGTTACATGAATAATGAATTTAAAAATTTTAATTACTTGTTGTTTTGATTGACAACCTATTAGAGGTTACAACTCTATATGAATGAACTTAATGACCAAATTAAACATGATGTTTGTCTATCAAAACCTTGTATAATTAGAAAATTTGTGAAAAAAATATCTTATATTAAGCTATGTAACTCTACAACTAGAAGTTCCACAAAAAATCCAACATTAGGATTGAAAGATCAAATTGTTTCTAATTTTGGCATCATAAATTGTTTACTCTAACAAATTCATTCTCTAATTGGCACCTACTTTAGTGTAGTTTCCCTTAGCACATTTTAAGAACATTTATGCTCTATGCTACCCTAAAAACCAATGTGCCTACACTTAAATCATTGTAAAACATGAAATGTGATACTAGGTCTTATGTTAAGAGCCTCGATACTTAGATCACCCTTTACGAGGCCCCTTTTTTGGTGAACCCATGTGCTCAATGCCCTAGTCCCACTAATAGAGTTCAAATTTTGGCTATTGCGAGTGATGATCTTTACCTTTCATGATCTGATCTGGATCTTTACATTTAATTGTTATTTGTTAGCCTATACTCAAAATAACCTTGTGATTCCTATATATAAAGAACATCTTTTATCCTTTATAATGTCTAGAAAGAAATAACTATACTATAACTCAATTTAGAGAAATTATACAAGGAATAAGCTATCAAATTATAGAGCATAAAACTTCAATCATTCTACACACACGTATGGATTCATGCTTCTCATTTATGATTGTCATGTTATTGTACTAGCAATAGAAAAACTTTCAAAAGAGCATTGAATCACCACCTTTATGTGGAGATCCTAGAGAGGGTTTCATATTAAAGTTAATCTTATCATTTCAGCATCTATCATTTACTTAGCCTCTATTGCTACAAAGAAAAGTTGTTATTTTTTCATCATCACCATTCAAGAGTTGAGAACATTAACATGGGGTTTGACTTAGGTAAACCCCTATACTGTATGACCCTTTTTGTCCATTTGTTGTGTGTATAGGTGTAGATATGATAATGGAAAAATTATAAACAAGTAGAATAGATAATGATAGACTATGTCAAACTTTGAACAAATGAAAGCCCTCAAACTAGGGTACCTTATGCCCTTGTCCTACTACTTTGACCCGAATTTTTAGGAGACATGTGTGCAAAGCTTCTTGATTGGATTTTTGACATCTTCTACAACATTTGTCATGTTAAGACTAGGGCACTCAGTGCCTCTATCCAACATATTGAACTCAAAATTTTAGTGTCAAGTTCCTCTCTATGTCTCTATCACATATTTGCTTTAGTATTTTTGTCTTTCATTATATATATGTTTTATTGCAATAAACTAATTGATTTTTTATTTCAAATTACGTTTTATAAATTGAATGTTAATGTATTTAGTCATTTGCAAATAACTATATGCTATATAGAAAGACTTAGATCTTTCTTTTTCAAATCATCCAAACATTAAAATATTATTAGAAATAATTTAAGATGATCTATTATGATATTTCACCTTATCTTTGGTACACACTAATCTCCACAGAAAATGGCACTCCAAAAAAACTCTCACATCTACAAAACATAGTGTTTTTTTGTTAGATTTTTTGTACTTTAATAGTAACGAAGATGCTTCACTTCTGAAAATTTCACTAAAGAAACATTATGTTTTTATGAAATATTATTTTGTATGCCTTTTACCTTGCCCTATTTGATGAAAATTTAGTTTAATCTATCAATTTATGTTGTTAATATTTTTCATTAAATTCAATATTATTTTTTAAGGTTTGATATTTTCTTGACTCCTTTATCGAGGAAAGGATTGACCTTTCCTAAGGGAACAAACATTAAAAAATTGGGCTTAAACGAAATCTTATTTTCATTTTCATTCATTTGTTTTTGTCGGCTCAGCATATGTAATGTCGCCAAGGTTCGACCTCGCTACCTAAATGTCATCACAGAGCTCTTAGAACCTCATTGCTCTTATAGTCAATTTTAGTTCAAGCAATACAATTAAGATTATAGGATCTCTGTCTTTAACTAAAAATGCAATATGTTGAGTTTATTGCTAAAAACGAGTTCCATTCTCTTGATTCATTTTAATGAAATGTTCTAATAAATACTTGTATATTGATAAATGGTGTATTTTTTAATTAGAATTTTTTATTTTTACTCAAAAATATTCTTATGCATTCAATTTTTATTTGTATTTATCAGTATCTTTTGTGTTGTGCCTACCATTGTATTCATATCTAGGCATACATTCATTATGTGATGATGAACACCTATATATCTTAAGTTGATGCACAATCAACTGAAAAATTTTGGAAAGTTCAAATTAAGAATTTGTAGGCTTCCACCTTCTCACAAGGCTTATAACCCAACATGTTACATATTATGCATGACTTATTGTTATGTATTGTATTAAGGACATTCATTTATGTATCTAAATCAATTAAAGAATCAAAAAATCCCTCATAAGATATATTGTTCAAGAATGATATCTCCTGAAATGTTATAGGTAGGTGTAATTAAGATCTATATGATAAATGCATCTATGAATAAGGCATCCAAAAAAACTTTCTATATTTTTTCACTAAATGATGCAAATATTTTTTTCCTTTTCTTTGAAAATAGTGTTCAATATATTGTATTCATTTCAATGGATAATATAGATATCATAAACAGTCCTCCAAACTCTGGTTGGTTCAAATTAAATTTTGATGGCTCCACTAAAGGGAACCTAGGTCAATAAAAAGAGGGTGGCATTCTAAGGGATGAGAAAGCACTAAGAAAGGCATGTTGATATTTGCCTATGCTATTAATTTGGGGGTCTAGATGCCCAACTATGTTCCAGTGATAGTCGTTCACCATGATATTTTGTTGGTGAAGGATAAAGGCTATGCCAAAGTGATTACCGAAGAAGATTCTAAAAATGTCATCATGATGTTGAATTTTCAAGCCATACCTATATGGTTTGTATGTAACCTCATTGTTGAATCTCACCTAAATATGATGATCCTAGAGTAGTTTAGACTCATAAATATCTTTAGGGAAGGTGACATGTCGACAAGCAAGCTAGAAAATTTGGGCTCATTTGTCCATAACATTAAGGTCTAGACTAATATGCACCATCTCTTAAAAAATGTGTGTTTTACGATTTCTGATGATTGTAAATTTTTTATTTCCTCCAATGTTAGAGACAGAGATGATATCATCCCCTAAAATAATGCCTCACACATTTAATATCTCTCTGATTCATGATTTCATTTGGATAGATGTGACCTCCACTTCATCAAATTTTATTGCTATATTATTATGCATTTATGTATTACTTTCCTTTTTTGTGTTTTCCTTTTGTTCACATTGATTTTTTTCCATCTTTGTTCTTGGTTTCTCTTTTGCAGAATTTTTTGTTGGATATGGGAGGAGATCTCATTCAAGTGGAGCCCAAATATTATGTGTCTCGTAAGAATGACTACAAAGCTTGGACCATTCTTCATAAAGGTAATTTCATGTCATGTTGAAGCTATGATGGGTCATGTCCCTCTTCTCTCAACTGATTTGCTCACTCCTAGAAACATGGCTCGGTGAATGTTAGGGGTCCTCATTCAATGTCAATTATGGATCAAATTTTGGTGGTCATTATTCTCCCTCTAAAAGGAGTCTCCTTCCTCAAGAATCCCAAAAGCAAATACAAAGAGGATATGAAAAATTTCTAAAAAGAGGGGAGAAGATTAGTCACCTACAAATTGTGTTTAACCATGTGGAACTATCAATGGTGTGGAATACTATTGTAGAGATACTAATGAGGTATGTCACTTTGGATGGTCAATTTAAAATATTTCATTCTCATTTGTTCCCTATGCTCAATCACATTAGGTACAATACTAAAATCAATTTTGTTTTTTGGATTCACTCCTATGTATTCCAATCTATGAATGTATGTTTAACCAAAGACAAGGATGCCATCCTTCATAAGGGCTTCATATATTGGATCTATCAGTTCAATCTTGGCCTCAACCCAGTCTTGATCTCTCTTCCTTGAATCACCAATCCTTTCATCATTGTGGATTTGACCCTTGATACTCTTGTTTCCCCTCTTTTGTTTTCAACATCCCCCTCAAAGGAGAAGATTTTTCATTCCGACCCCCACAGTTCGCAAAATTTATGAATCGAGCTACCAATTCCCCTATTTCTCCTAAGACAAAAAAATGCTATTTTTGAAGACCCCTAAAAATCAATATTTTAGATGATGACTCGATTTCAATCTCATCCCCCTCCTCTGAAGGTTCCCCAACTGCTTCCCCATATTTAATAAATTCCCTTGTTAACCCTTGTTCATGTCCCTAGAGTGATGTGTTTCACAATTTGGGAAGCTTGGACCAATTGGCTACTCAGCACCCTAGTTGTAAGCCTATGAAGAGCTAAGCATTAAATTGCATGAGTTTTGTAAAGCCTACAATCTCCAAAATAAGAACCTAAAGTGGCAGTTGGTTGAGCTACACACAACTGAGACTAAGGTAATTGAATTGGAAATTTTAGTCATGGCTAAGGCTATTGATCATCCTATTGAGTTGGTTGATGATGAGGTTTGGTATTTTGTGAAGGGGCTAGTTGATGAGTTTTATAGATGGGTAATTCTAGAGAATAAGGTGGAGAATATCAAGGTTTATGTTTTTTGACAAAAGACATGAATAATATCTAGAAGACTATTGGTAGTCTCTAGGATAATCAACATAAAATTGTCAAGAAGAATAATTATGTGGAGTTAAAAGTGGAAATTTAGAAGAACCAATATAAATAAAATGAAAGAGTAAAAGATAGAGAGAGGCACAAACTCACAAGGTACGCCCTCCAAAATTCACTTAATCAAAGAACTTCCCTCCCCCAAATGATGATTTAGCACTTTATACTTAGTGCATGTACAATGGACCACTTGCAAACAAGGGCAAAGTGGGCTTCTAATTTCAAAATTACATCTACCTCAAATAGGCGATACAAGACTCAAACGAATAATGTAAGAGATCTAAACTAAGATCCAAGCAAATTACAAGTACTATATAGGCCAAAAAAGACCAAATACTAAAAATATAATTTTTACTCAAAATGGTGAAAATTTGATAGTATGACATGAAAGTAGACAAAAAATTATGCACTTTAAAAAATAACACCTAAAAAGAAGGTCCTATGAGCTTGAACAGAGCCCAAGAAGTTCCAAAATTGAGGATTGGATATGTACAATAGTGAAAAAATAAACATTTTCCACCAAAATTAGAAAATAATCACGCCATTGCAGAGATCACAAAAAATAGCCCAATAAAACAATTACACTATAAAAGGCCTCAAAATGACCAAGTTATGAGCCTCTGAATTTCGACTACAATAATAGAAACTCGAATGGTGAGGGGTCAAATAAAATTCAAAAAGTGCCAACATTAGCAAGTCACTAGCTTAAATTCAATGGTCATATGGTCGTCATGGGAAAATTCCTCCCTACTTGCGTGATGGTCCATATTGTATGGATGTATGATGTGGCAGCACTAAAAAATGACATGTGGCATTGAACGATGTATGATGTGGCAGCACTAAAAAATGACATGTGGCATTGAACGATGTATGAAATCTTACATGTCACTATATGAAAAGATGATATCAATGTTGATGTGGCTATGCAAACCAATCAAATGATGAAATGTGTCAGCATGGACACCAAAGTGTTAGCTTGTGTGGCAGTATGAACCAACAACATGGCACTTGCATGGTAATATGAACCAACAACATGGCACTTGCATGGCAAATAATGTTAGTGAGTACAGAGATAATGTGGCACTATACGATTGATCTCATGGAAAATTACATGGTGTTGACTGAGTGTTGCATGGTTGAATCAAATATCGCCACATGTCAGTGGTAAAAAATCAACAAATGTCATATGGACGTGTAGTAGGCCATCGTGTGGCACTAGGTGTTGCGGCCCACTAGGTGGTCGTGAGATGGTGTTCTTGCAGTGGCATGAAGGCATGGCAAGTTCGATGGATGAGGAGCTCGAGAGTGGAGTTAGTGCCAACGAGTTGAGGTGGCTAACAAGAGGAGCTAAGGCCAATTGAGTTGAGATGGGAGACAGTCAGGAGAAGCAGTGGCTAGCAAGGGCCAACAGAGGAAGACACTGATGGTAGGGCCAAAAAAATGGTATAATACCTGCAAAAAATTCAATGCGACAGGGTACAAAGGGAGCAAAGTGAAAACAAACCCCTCTCCCTCCTCCCCCCAAATATATATATGTGTGTGTGTGTGTGTGTGTGTGTGTGTGTGTATACATATATATACAATTCAATGTGATCGGGTAAAAAGGGGGCGGGGTGAACACAAACCCCTCCCCCCAAATATATATATATACACATATGTGTGTGTATATATATATATGTATATACATATATACATATACACATATATAAATATATGTATCTATATACATATATACATGTATATATATACATATATACACATATATATAGTCGGTTAATAATAAGCATTTTTTTGGGGGCACTTGGTGGTTTTGTCAGATTGATCAGGATAAAGGGCCTTAAAAGGGAGGAAACCATTTTAGAGCTCTTTAGGGTCTCCTGTGCCTCTAGAGATGGAGCCCTCTTCGAAAAAGGCCTTTCCACTCTCAACAGCTATAGTCGGGAACCACCAAGCATAATTGAAGACATCATTGTAGATTATAGTTATTCCGAGTAGGGCAAAACAAATAGCCAAAAAACCGAGTTTGATGGATTTAGATTATCCATCACATACATCACATGGGGGGGCATATTGAAAATTATTAATTCGAGCTTCCACCCCCATCAAATTGTAGGGCCACCCCCCATCAAATTGTAGGGCAAGACCATAGAATAGTAGGGTGCCTATCTACATTTAATTTAATTTGTAGAAAGGAATTCACCCCATAGAATTGTAGGGCCATGAACACCCGTTGGTTGCAATTTTATTAGCAGCCCCCCCTTTTCTATAGTTTTATATGGGTTAGGATTCATGAGTAGGGGAACTAATTAGGGGGGAGTGCCCCCTAAAATTTGATGGGCATTAGTTGGAGGAATAATCATGGAGGGGCCCACCTTTCCTCCCCCTTATGGGAAAAATTCTATAACGTTACCTTCAGATAGACTTAGGTTCGTTGGTCATAACTTAGGAGGGAGTAGCTCCGCTAAAGAGTGTCTCTTTAGTTTAGTTAGGGTAGGGGTGGGCCCCTAATATTCGGGTACCAGAAATACATGTATATGGATTTAATAACTTGAACTATTGTAACCACACACAAAACTATGGAAATTTTAATTGGGGTTGCTGCCATCTTTACCTCGGGATCGAACCTTGTAACTCTTCCATTTCTCCTCTGAAAGGCTCTTCTGGAAGTTATGCCCTCATACCGCCTTATTCTCTCCTTCTCCGGAGGAAGTCTAATTCCCAAACACCTTCTTATTTTCTCAGCTTTATCCAGCTCATATTATACAGGTTCATTTCAATATCATAAAGATGTGTTATGCGAAGCCCGATTCTGTTCAGTCCTTTGAACAACCTATTTATGTACCCGATAGAGATAACGGAAAGGCTATGCATAGATATAACTAGTGTAAAGAAAATTAATAAAGGTAATGGAGGTCAGTGCTTTATAAGGCGGCTAATGTTTACTTTTACGGACGGAGGAAAGCAGCTATATATTCTCTTACAACCTATTCTTATCCTTAGAGTTCATCTAAATCAAAATCACACCTAATAGTTGTCAATAGTTAGCTTTAGTCATAAACATCCAAACCTACCTCTACATTCTGATAGCCAGACAGACCAAAGCTGGGGTGAAACATGATCAGATTTGACTAGCGACTCTCCATCGGGTAAAACTATTCTACAGCGGGGGTGTCAAGGGAGGCATATATATATATATATATATATATATATATACATACATACATGTATAAATACATACATATATATCTTTTAAATAAAAAACCTTTATAATATATTAAAAATACTGTGATATTGAATAATATGAAAATAAAAAAATTTCGCAATTTTTTTTAATACTTTTTAAAAAAAATTGTACCGTATGACCTAATGGTCATGGGTAAACTAGCTCCAAAACAAAATAAAAAGTCAATAAGACTAAATTTATCAAAAAATATAGATCATTGATCATGATCAACAAAATTAGCTACGACTTTGATTTTTCAAATTATTTTGAAAAGGTCAATAACATGAATTTTATAACCCCATTTTGGAGCTAGTTTAGTTGTGTCCTGACCTAATAGGGGAAATTTTTCCTCCAAAGTCCCGACATTGACTTTCACCTAAAAAAGGTAAATTCATGCACATGGTCTCCGAGACTCAAAGGCAAGGTCAAAATTGACGTAGGATGCCCCCAAAATGCATTGCTCCTTAGATTCAAAAATCAAATGCCCAAGGATGTCCCTGAAAAGACTACTCAATGAAACCCTAATGGCTTTGATACCATGTAAGAATTTGACAAAAATAGCCAATATCAACAGCTCAATGAATAGTACAATCAAGAGAGATGAAATATTGATAAGAACAAAATGTATTCTCATCAAGATGTAAAATACCATCAACTGGATTAACGAATACAATGAAGATGAGCCTACTTATAAAGATAAGGCCATATGGATATGTGAGCACATAAACATGACATATGGCCCAATGAGAAACAAGGGTAGGTAGGAGAAATAATAAAGTATTCCATAAGAGGTGGATCACCCACTGGAGGTGGAATGTAACAACAAGATAAGACCACAAACGGTGGAATTTATCCCACAAAAAACTTTCCTATGTACACACTTCCCTAAGTGTCTCATATGCAAACTACTATAAAATTTGATACTCTAAGTCAACTTAAGTAAACTGTAATTATGAGACATAATTTACACCAACACTTTCTTAAGAAAAATATCTAAAGCATTTGTTAGATTTAAGATATTCAAATCTATGATTGAGAACCGAGTACATGGTAAAATCAAGTGTTTGAGGTTTAATAGAGGATGAGAATTTGCATCAAATGGGTTTGATATATTTTGTAAAGAACATGGTATTAGAATATAATTATTTACACCTAGGACTCCTCAAGGGAGTGGAGTTGTTGAAATAAAGAATAGGACTATTCTACAGATATTTAGAACTATGTTGAAAGATGCTAACTTACCTAATGTGCATTAGAAATAAGTTGTGCATACTCTTGTCTACATTATTAATAGGGCACAAGTAAGAGTGAATCCCCACAAAGACACCTTATGAGATATGGCAAGAAAGAGCACCTAATATCAAGTATTTCAATATATTTGGAAACAACTGATACATAAGAAGAGATGGGGAATATTTGGAAAATTTTGAAGTGAGATCAAATAAAAGGAATATTCTTCGGATACTCTATGAAGAGTAATGCATATTGATGTTATAGCAAGAGGCTGAAGAAGATCGTGGAAAGAATGAATGTAAAAGTGAGTGAAGAATGTAATAGTATTGTACCAGAACCTAAGGTTGATGTAGAGAATGCTCCTACTGCTATAGAAGAGAAGAAATCTTTAGAAAAAAAAAAAGGGATAAATGTCGAAGAAATGGAACCTAAACAAGCACCTTAGACATCTACAAAGTATCTATAGAAGAACCATTCATAATATCACATCACTGGGGCCAGCCTTAAACCACACACACTTAGCAACATATTAAGCCTAGAGAATGTTAGTGAACTCTAAGTGTTTAACACTTTTAACTATATAAGTCAAATCTTAGTGTGTGTGATTTAATTCATCTACATCATTGGAGACAAAGAAAAGGAGTTTAGACAAGAATAATCTTGTTGAAACTAGTTTTCAAGTACATTGACATTTTTAAGTCTTAGGTGGAGGCAATTTATTTTGTAGAACCTAGCAAGGATGAAGGTTGGATAAAATCAATGCAAGAGGAATCAAATCATATAGAAAATAATAATACATGGGAACTAATACCTAGACATGTGAATAAGAATTTGATAGGAACAAAGTGAGTGTTTACAAATAAGTTGAATGAAGATAAAAAAATTCATAAGAAACAAGGCTAGGATGGTTTGTACAGGCTATTCACAAGTTGAAGGTATAGACCCTGGGGAGATTTTTGCTCCAATAGCTAGGATGGAAGCTATAAGAATGTTTCTTGCATTTTCTCCATATAGGAAATTTAAGGTATATGAAATGGATGTCAAGTCAACATTCTTGAATGTAGAACTTGAAGAAGAGGTGTATATTGAACAATCAGATGGATTTTAGTTGTCAAAAGATCTAGATATGGTCTACAAACTCTAGAAGGCACTTTATTGACTCAAGAAAGCTCCCAGATATTGATTTGGGAGGTTGGACAAATATTTATTGTAGCAAAATTTTAAGGTACAAAAAATAGTAATCTTTATTTCAAAACTAAAAGTTATAAAATTTTAATAGCTATTGTGTATGTTGATGATATTATTTTTGGAGGAGATTGTGAAAATTTGTTGAAAATAGCCAAGATCAAGATCTCAATAAATAGCACAATAAAGGGACAAAATATTTGATAAGAATAAATTGTATTCTAATCAAGAGAAAAATATTGATCAACTAGATCATCAAGAATTACATACAATATAGATGAGCCTTCTTATAAAGGCAAGGCTAAGAGACAAGAGAACACACAATGATGACATGTGGCTCAATGAGATGCAATGATAGGTAGGGGAAGGTAGGAGAAATAGTAAAATTTTCCACATGAGGTGGATCACCCACCGAAGGTGGAATTATAATTCTACAATAAGTGGATATGATAAAGTAATAACAACATCATACCATAAAAGGTGGAAATTCTCCTACATACACACTCCCAATGTATCCACATCTGTCTAGGTATCTCATATGCAAAATACTATGTGGTGCATGTACCTAAGTAAAATCAAAAGGTGGTGTACTGAGCCACACTATTGAAAAAGGCACTCCAAGGTCTAGTGGAGATGAATGTAGAACAATATCAAAAGACTCACATGTCTCCTCCAAAGATAAAGAGACCTCTAAATACTGTACATAAGAATCCACAATCATGTCAACCTCGAAAGAATGATTGTGTAGAGAATGAACAAGAGGGTTAGAGTGTTCCCTTGCAACAATCAAAGAAAGATCGCCTTCATCAAAGAGAAGATTAATATCATCAATGATGTCTCCCAAATGTGCAATGTAGGACTCCACAAGAAAACATGTAATGTTTGTCAAGTAGTCCTCCCAATGAATTGAAGCTGGAAGACAAGGAATATCATGTTGCACTAAATCAAAATAAGGCAAAACTGTTGCAATATATGCATCATCAAGTGCAATAGGTGATGTGATATCAATATGAGGAGATGAAATGCTCTAGTCTCAAGAATAGGGTGACATGTGAGAATCCCCAAGTTAAAGTACCCAAAATTCTCGTCAATATCTAAATCATCATGTGAAGAATCAACCTCATCAATAGGACCAAAATGTGAAAAGGAGTACAACAAAGATGCATGATAAACCACTCGTCGCAATAATAGCTCTACTCTCCAAGTCTTTAATGATAACTAAATCAAGAGTGAACTCCACAATTTTTCCCATTGCCTCTGTGTGTGATTTGATAGATGGAAAGAAGATTGTTTGTCAAGTGGAGTACACACAACACATCAATGAAGGAGTTATCCCCAATGGCAATGGATCCTTTCCCAATCACATCCATGTATGTATGACTGTCCATCAAAATCTGTGGCATGGTGCAAGGCTCAAATGAAGAGAACATAGACTGCGAAGATGCCACATGATTAGAAGCCCCTAAATCTAGAAGCCATCTCCCCGAATAATGACTTGTAGTAGAACAATGAGCTTGTCCCTTTCCTTTTGACTCAAAAGTGTGATCCTTCCCTTTATCATTTTCTTTGGAAGAAGAAGCCGAAGTAGACATTCTAGAAGGCAAATTGATTTTGTTCTTCTCAAGAAGATGTTTCAATTCATCAATATCCTTCTTGTAACAATGTTGTTCATCATGTCCCAACTTCCTGCAATATGCACAAAAAAGATTGTCCTTATTTGATTTCCTCTTAAGTGAGGATATAGAATCACCTTGTTGTGTAGAGGATGATTGTGCTCCATCTTGTTGTGGCTTAGACTTAGGTTGCTTTTGGTTCTTTCCTTTTCCTTGATTGTTTTGATCCCCTTTATTAGCCACCAAAGTTTGTGACTTTGAAGATTGACAATCCCCTTCTTGGTCAACTTAGATTGCTCAAGAATCAACATATCCGTAAATGCATCAAATGATGGTGGAGTGTATGAGGCCCCACGAGCCAACTGATGCGTGTGAAAACTAGAAACAAAGGCTACATACTCTAATAGAAGCTTATCAAACATGTTATAAACCAATTGAGCATTTTTTTTGTCAATGCCACAATCATTAAGCTTTGCTCTTAGCTCATTTACTTTTGTGACATAATCTTGGATTCCATCAAAATCCTTCGGATCCAATGTTGTGAGTTCACTATCAAGCTTGTATCCCTTAATCTCATCAACTTGACCATGTAATTTGGTATAAATATCCCAAGCCTCTTTAATTGTAGTACACTTATCAATGTGAAAAATGAGGTCGTCTAATACATAGTTTCTTAATGTTCCAAGTACCATACATTTTTTTTGTGAGCCATTCAACTTGAGCATTAGGATCAGCCTTAGGATCAGATGGTGTTGTTATAGTTCCATTTACATAATGAATGAGTCATTTTTCCATTAGTTTACTCCATGCCTTAATCTTCCATGATGCATAATTATGTGGAGTTAAAAGTGGAAATTTAGGAGAACCCATAGCACCAAAATGAAAAAACACAAGATAGAGAGAGGCATCATCACACAAGATACCCCCCTCCCAATCAAAGAATGCAAATACTAATGTAGTGCTGACATAATGCTGACGTCAACATTCGATAGGATTAAATTTAACGTCCATTTGACTGTCACGAGAACTTCACACCCCTTGTGTGGTTGTTTGTACCGTACCGTACAGACATGATGTTGTGGCACAATCAAAACTTGACACATGTTGTATGGTAGTATGGTCAGATGATTGGGCATAGTGACATGGTTGTACACGTGTTTGATGACATGTCATTTGGTTCCAATGTGGATTGCTAATGTGGCATGCACGACATTGGCGTGGCAGAGACACATTGCCTATACAGATGTTTGCATCGCAAAACACATGGCGGTATGACCTGCCTACTGGTTGATGACGTGGCAGTATTAGTCACCTAATGACATGTCCCGCCGCACTATGACTGTTCTTGTAGTGGGCGAAAGGCAGGGTACCATGTATGCTGAGGTGGCGTTGTTGCAAGTGTGTGTGGCAGGTGATTAGGAGATGACGGGGTCGAGGGATGGGCAGTCGAGCAACTCGGGGAAACTATGCAGGCAACTGGAAAAGGAGAACATCGGGAAAAGTGGTGGACGCAGGGCTAGCTGCGGTGGATGGAGGGCATTGAAGAGAAAGGTCGATGACAGGTTAGGCATCGATAGCACGGAGCCCGGTGGGAGACACAGTGTAGGAGGCAGCCAAAAATAGCAGCAAGAACTCGAGGGTACGTACTGCAGGTTATCAAAAGTATAGTACGACGCCTACAAAAAAAGATTTATTAATAAGTTTTATATTTACTATTAATATTCTTATATTTACATATCTCTCTATAATTTAAATTGATATGTCTATTTCACATATATTTTTTAAAATATAAGTGTGTTAGGTTTTTGTGTTTTTTGTGATGTGTTTATACTATATTTTGATTTTGAAATGTTGTAAGTTAAAATATATGAACAAAATAAATTAACTAAATTAGATACACTTAATTATAAAAATCCAAACTGCTTGGGATCAATAAACTAATAATTTTTATTCATTTTGACCAAATATTTTATTTCAAGCAATACTTATATTGATAGTATTTTAGTTCTTTAATATATTTTGTTAGTTGCATGGTGTTTATTTTTAGAAGAATATAACAAATTATAAATACATTTAGCTATCACTTCTCTCAAGTTATTTGAATCTTTTATATTTATAGTATTTTAGTTCTTTATCTTTTATTTTCAAAAAACCAAAAAGTTAAGATAACTTGAGAGAAATGATAACTGAATCTATTTATAATTTTTTATATTTTGTTAAAAATAAACAACATGCAACTAACAAAATGTACTAAAGAACTAAAATACTATCAATATAAGTATTGCACCAAAAGAACTATAATACTATCAATGTAAGTATTCCATCTAATTTATATTATTTGGTGAAATGAAATATTTGGTCAAAATGACTTAACTAAAATTAAATAACTTATGTACAATAAAATAAATTAATAAATTGAATCTTTTTGATAGGAAGAAAATAAAAAAGAAAACAATTTGAAATAAATGATAATTGAACCTATTTATCACTTTCTGTATTCAAAAAAGTTAAAAACTACATACAACTACCAAAATATATTAAATAAATAAAATAAAATATTCTTAAAAAAGATTTACAACATTATACAAAATAAAATAAAAACAGTGGTATAAAAATATAAAATACAAATTTTTTATTTTTAAAAATAAAAAAATACTAATATTTTTTCATATATTTTTAAAGAATAAAATAATCTAAAACATCTCTAATCTTCATTATGAGATCTTCAAATAATAGAAAATTATAGAAATAAGCCAACCAAAACAGACTTGAAAAAATTAAGTAAAACTATGACATCAACTCTGAGTGAAATCAAAATAAATAAAATACTAATATTCTTTCAAATATTTTTAAGGAATAAAATAATGAAAAACATCTCTATCTTCATTAAGAGATCTTCAAATAATAAAAAATTATAAAATCAGTCAGTTATGAGATCTTCAAATAATAAAAAATTATAAAAAACAGACTTGAAAAACTTAAGTAAAACTATGACATCAACTCTGAGTCAACTCTAAGTTTGAAAAGAAAATCCACAGCTCAAATATTGTTTTTATTTCTAACGCCACTAGAATTTGTCTATTCGCAAAAATATTATTCATGTAATGTGCCCCCTATATATAGAAAGTAAAACATTAACTCTGAGTTTGAAAACAAGAATCACAAAGACAATTTCTATTTTTAGCGGCACCTTCACTAATAAATATGGAATTTGTCTAAACAAACAATACGTATCATAATAAAATTCCTCATAGCTGAAAACTTTCTGTGCTTCTGTGGAAGTTAATTACTGTCCAAAAGAGTATTCATTGCTGTAGTGTGTATACTTGATCTTGCTTCATCCGTGTAATGCTCAAATTTCTTTTAATTGCCTTCCATTTGAGCTTACAATTATAATCTGTAATGAGGGTTTGGAAGGCCAAGGGTTTTGAGTAATGCTGTGGTTTGTGTACCTTGAGTTGGACCTTCTCTGAGTTGGAGGGAATATAAGGATCAACTTTGTTTTTTCTTGTAAGTTTTCTAAATCTCTGTGTTTTACTATAAGTAATTGATATTTGCTTTCTGCAAAAATCTCTGTTTGATTCAATTTCAGGGATTCAATTTTGTTTCTTGACAAGATAGCCACTGCTGAATGTGAGAATACTGTATATATCGATGTGAGATTAAAAGAGAGAAAAATCAGATGTTGCTTGGTCATTTCTGACTTTGCTTTTGTTTTTGCTTCCTTGTATTTGTGGAATGCAGGGATCCGTATGAACAACATGAAATTCAAAGAAGGATGCATGGTTGAGGTTTGCCGTTCAGATGGGGGTATATTTCAGTCTTGGTTCCGGGCTAGGATCATTCATGTGATGCACAATATTACAAAGTGGAGTATGACAACCTATTAAATGAGCATGGGAAACGTGTTGTGGAAGATGTGAGTGCTGATGCAGTTCGACCAGAGCCTCCGCACATGACAGAAACAAGAAACTTGGGTCCAGGGAATATGATTAAAGTATATGATAATCATTCATGGAAGGCGGGTAGAGTTGTCAAAGTTTTACCTCGAAGATTATTTGTTGTAAAATTAATGGAATCATTACTACAGAGGAAATATCATATATCTGTTATCCGTGCTCAGCTGTTTTTGCACAGTGAAAGATGGCTGCATAATGACCAGGTAGAAATTAGTTCCACAGATTCGTTATTAATTTGATTTTTGACTTGTATTTATCTTTGAAATGAAAAATGCATTAGGGGTTTTTGTTTCTTAATTATAATAATTTAAGTGATTAAATTACATGTACTGAGGTTTTCTATTTGAAAATTCATTGGAAATAAATTGAGTCATGTATGTCATAACAAGTATTTATTTCAATTGTTTGATACTTATTGTTGTGTTTTTGTATGTAGGTTGGTAGAGACCATTTCTTGAAAATGGGATTTTGGCTCAAGAAGAAGTCACATATGGAAAATCGATTTGTGGAATCTAATGCAAAAACAAACGCTGGATACAATGAACATGAACATGATGACAACAAACTTGGAACAAAGTATCTAAAAAGAAAGGCAGGCAATGAAGTCCCATGCGGCTATCAAGCAGATATTTTGAAGACAGAAGATGCTTCTCAGGAAAGGAGCGCAGTTAAGAGGTTTAGGTATGAAGAAGCTTTGCCTGTGCAAGAAAACATTGAGTGTTCTGTAGCTAGTAGTAGCAGTAGCAATGAGGTAGATTATGTGTTACATTCTGATAAGAAGAATTCAAAGCACGAATTAGAAATTAGTGCATACCGCTCCACAATGAGAGCTTTTTATGCTTCTGGGTGTTTAAGTTGGGAACGAGAAACCTTGCTGACAAATCTTCGTCATGAATTGTGCATTTCTGATGATGAGCATTCATCTGAGTTGTCACGTTTGTGCTAAGAAAAGATATGTAAGTTAACTTCTCTGTAAAGTGATATGTAATTCAAAATTCTTTCAGCATTGCCTTTTGAGATGTTGGTTCTTGTGAGTAAAAATATATTCATTCCCTTCCTTGTGATTGCATAAAATGATACATTGAATAGAAATAATTTCGAGTTACTTTACTTTCCGTAGTATCTATCTGTTAGTGTTACCCAAGAACATTATCCTTTATGGGGATAAATGCTCCAACGTCACCCCTCCTTACTCCTATGTTAAATTAGGGCTTTAGATTACTTGAAAGAAATGAAAACTAAATTCGTTCGTAAATTTTTATATTTTCGAGAAATAAACAGCATGTAATTAACAAAATGAACTAAATAAATAGAACACTGTCAATATAAGTATTGTACTTAGTTTTTATTAAATTCTTTGAATTTAAATATTTAGTAAAAATAAATTAGTTAAAATTAAATATTTTTAATATAGAAATAGAAAACTATTAGTAGTAGAATTAATTAATAAATTTAATCTATTTGTTAGAAGGAAAATAAAATATTAAAATAATTTAGAAAAAATGATTATTGAATCTATTTAGCACTTTATATAATTCTTTTTAAATAATCTGTGTGTAACTAACAAAATGTAACAATAAATTAAATAAAATATTATTAAAAAAATTAAAATATTATATAAACTTAGCAATAATTAATCATGAATAATGCTAAGACCGTTGCTAGACAGTTTCAAAGAATCTGTTCAATTGCACCGTTAGATTGTAATTGCCAATGTCTCTTGTGATTTCCCCGTAATGAGTCGTTTTAATTGTGATTATTATTTTTAGTTCTTTTAAAAACAAGCTTAGATATTATTGTAAAGAAGAATTACATAGAGCCTAGATTGCTCCAATCATTCAATAAGAGCTTCCTTAGGGATTAAAGCCAAGAAAGAAGAATTTATTCAGCCATGATTATTATTATTAGTTTTTCTTTGAATCTTGAATTTATTCAGCCATGATTATTATTATTAGTTTTTCTTTGAATCTTGAATTTATTCAGCCATGAATTTTATCATTTATTTTAAGATTAATTGATTATTTTATGCCACAACGTTTTCAAATCAAGAAAGCAGAGCTGAAAAAGGAATTTTATCGAGTAGCTGAGGTTGAGCATTCTCAGGTATGCATATCAAATCTTTATACCAAAGCATATTTTCTGTTTGAAAAGGGAAACTATATACATACTTTTCCTTATGTTTTGCTCATTATTGTCATAATAGTTTCTTCAAGGTTTAATGGAAAAATAAATGATAGTTAAGATGAATTAACTTAGTCTCATTGATCTAGAAATAAATTTCACTATCATAATTCCCTCGTGTTCTCTAATAGGAGCTTGCTTTATGTGTTGCCATTTAGATATTCATTCAGAATTTGGATCACTAAAATGGAGGGTTTGTAATCTGATCCAACAAAATGTTTTAAAGAAATGGGTAGGGCACATCCGCTGGTCTGAGCTATAATTTCCAAATAAGAAATGATTTCAAAGAGTGTCTGGGCTAAATGCTTTCTATTTAAACTGAAACGTCTGCTGGTATGCTCTCTTATTCTAAGACAAAATTTCTTTGAAAACATCTCTCTGTCGTGGAAAATGTGAGTAAATTCTAAAATATTAGATAAGATTAGTAGTTGAAACAAAGAGGCAGACTAATATCTGCTATGGAACTCTATATATAATTGTCGTTGGCCTAGATTAGACAATTTTATCGTGAATTCATGAATTTAGTTGTTTTATGTTGCTAATTTAATGGATCTCTCTTATTGATCTGCGTTTTAATAGATCAAATAAAATAAGATTGACGTAGATAAAATTATTGTCAAATGGAATAAGATAGTTAATCATCATTATTAAAAAGGTTTAAGGAAATTGCGGATCAACCAATCAAAGGAAATCATCTGTAACTGTTAAATTAATTGCCCTTATTTATTAGATAAATTTCAATCATTTTAATAAAAAACCGGTAGTATTTATCTGGTGCTAACAAGAATTTTGTCGAAACCCTTGGAATAAAGGAAAACCCTAGCACGAACAGAGAGGAATAGAAGGAGCGAACCGGCGAAGATTTGTTTTCCTATATTTTTAAGATTAATTAGTTTCTTAGTTTAGGTTTTAGTTTTATTGCAGAAAATGGGCAAAGTCTTTGTAGGTTCTATTATTATATGCATTATCAATTTTCTACTTTTTCAATTATTCATTCATTCAAATAGGGCTCAAATTTTAGTATAGAATTTTAGGAGCTAATCAATATTTGGCAATCATCAAGAAATCTATGGACTTACCTGGTTAAACTAGAGTATAAGTTGTTAGCAATCTCTACAACTAGTTAAACTTCATTTGTCATGGGTCCTATTGAGGTGGAGAGGAGTGTTGCTGAAAGGGTGATGACTTCTAGTTGGTTCTATCTTTTTGGCTTCAATTCACTAGTTTTGGGAGCCACTTCAAAACCCAACTTCAAGGTTTGGGGTTCCATTCAAAATCCCCTATTTCTAG
Organism: Cryptomeria japonica; assembly: GCF_030272615.1. NCBI lineage: Eukaryota > Viridiplantae > Streptophyta > Pinopsida > Cupressales > Cupressaceae > Cryptomeria > Cryptomeria japonica. The sequence goes on along the minus strand of NC_081411.1, from coordinate 223,022,087 downwards.
ATTATTACTCAATGCTTATCTTTAAGGATCTGGCCTTTTTGGTTTTGGGTTCTTTTGGATGTGTGATCCTTATAAAACCCACTATCAAAGGTTGTGGGAGCCTTGTAGTTTTAAAGGGCCTAGTTTGGCTAGTCTTTGGTTTTGGTTAGGTACAGGCTTTGTGGTTTGTGGCCTCATGATGTTGCTCCAGGTTTTGGGTGTCAAAAAAACCCCTTGCTGGCCTATTGGCTATTGTTGTGCCTTTGTTTGGGCCAAAGCTATTGTGTGTAGCCACAATATTTTGTAACGTTTGATCTAACTTGTGTGGTTGTGGTCGGGCTGCTTATTTTCTTTGTTGTATCTTTTAGCAGTAAAAATGTTCAAACGTAGAAATATGACAAATCAGTCAATAATTATTAAAAATTTTAATGAAAATTAATAATAAATAAATCAAACTTATCTAGACCAGTGAGAAAACTCTAAGATACTAATATTCCGTAGACAAACCAAATGAACTTTATAAGATTATAAAAATAAATGTCACTATAAGAAATTAAAAGATATAAAAATATCTAACATCTTCCAATTAAAACCTAAATTAATTCATATATAAGAAAAGATAAGAACAATATAGAAAACCAAAAAAACCATAACAAATATGATCTTTCTATAAAAAAATAAAAATAATCAGAAAAGACTTACCAAAGAAGCTTTGAATTCCATGTGATAAAATCTTTATAAGTATAAACAAAACAAAACAACTCAAGAAACAAGAAAATAAGTTTTTCATTTATATTTTCACATTCTAAGTTTTATGATATTTAAAAGAAATTTGTTGTTTTATTTACTAGAATTGCTACATAAAATAAAAAATAAAAACTTTTTTTTTTTCATAAGTAAAAATATAATAAAACAATTTTTCAAAAAAGCAAAGAAATTAATTCTATTGTAAAATTTTGAATTGAATTGCTAGGTAAATGTCACTAGAGGCTACAACCCTCTATATTTTTTAGCACCTCAATAAATGAGAAATAAATCAAATTGAAATAATTAAATTATTCAAAATAAAGCTAAAACTAAGACAAGTCTATTAAATAACAATATTACAGCCATCCACCCCATAATTTAAATTGACTCGAACAAAGATCTTTGTGAGGATAACAATATGAAACAAAAATACTGATTGCCTAAGAAGAAAAATACAAAGATTCTAAAAACTTAGAAGAAAAAACCAAAATTAAACCTTGTATATAATCCAAGCCAAACACTTGAATTGACTTCACACCACACCAATACTCAAATAATTTGTATTTTATATTTTTATAGTATTTTGTATAATATGGTAAATAGGTTCAATAACTATTTCTATCTCTACACAAAAAATATTTAATTTTAACCAATTCATTTTCATTAAATATTTTTTAAATTCAAGAAAATAATAAAAACTAGGTACAATACTTATATTGATAATATTTAGTTCATTTTATTAATTACATGCTGTTTAGTTCTGGAAAATATAGAAATTGATGAACAGGTTTAGTTTTTATTCCTTTCCAGTTATCCCTATTGCTGAGGGATAAAGCCCTAATCGCAAACATAGGAGTAAGGAGGGGCGACGTTCAAGAATGTTTATCCCCATAAAGCATAATGTTATTGGGTAACACTAATAGACAGATGCTATGGAAAGTAGAGTAACACGAGATTTTTTCTATTCAATGTATCATTTTCTGCAAATCAGAAGCAAGGGAATGTATCATTTTTACTCACAAGAACAAACAGTTTAAAAGGCATTCTTGAAAGAATTTTGAATTACATATCACTGAAGGAATCTTACAGAGAAGTTAGCTTACATAGCTTTTCTTGAGCACAACCATGACAACTCAGATGAATGCTCATCATCAGAAATGTGCAACTCATGACGAAGATTTGTCAGCAAGGTTTCTCGCCCCCAAGTTAAACACCCAGAAGCATAAAAAGCTCTCATTGTGTAACGGTATGCACTAATTTCTAATTCGTGTTTTGAATTCTTCATATCAGAATGTAACACATAATCTAACTCATTGCTACTGCTACTACTAGCTACACTGCACTGAATGTTTTCTTGCACAGGCAAAGCTGTTTGTGCTACCCTAAACTTCTTATCTGCACTCCTTTCCTCAGAGGCATCTTCAATCTTCAAAATATCTGCCTGATAGCCGCATGGGACTTCACTGCCTTTTCTTTTTAGATGCTTTGTTCCAAGTTTGTTGTCATCATGTTCATCTTCATTGTATCCAGCATTTGTTTTTCCATTATATTCCTGAAATTCATTTTCAAAATCCGACTTTTTCTTGAGCCAACATCCCCTTTTCAAGAAATTGTCTCTACCAGCCTGCATACAAAAGCACAACAGTAAGTATCAACAATTGAAATAAATACTTGTCATGGCATACCTGACTCAATTTATTTCGAATGAATTTTCAAATAGCATGAGAAAACCTATGTACATGTAATTTAATTACTTCAATTATTAAAATTAAGAAACTAAAACTCCATATGCATTTCTCATTTCAAAGATAAATACAAGTCAAAAATCAAATTAATAACGAATCTGTGGAAGTAATTTCTACCTCATCATTATGGTGCCAAAACAGCTGAGCACGGATAACAGATAGATGATATTTCCTCTCTAGTAATGATTCCATTAATTTTACAACAAATAATCTTCCAGGTAAAACTCTGAGAATTCTGCCTGCCTTCCATGCATGATTATCATATACTTCAATAATATGCCCCGGAGCCAATTTTCTTATTTCTGTCATGTGCGGAGGTTCTGGCCGAACTGCATCGGCTCGCACATCTTCCATTACACGTTTTCCATTGTCATCTAGAAGATTGTCATACTCCACTTTGTAATAGTGTGCATCACATGAAATGATCCTAGCCCGGAACCAAGACTGAAATATACCCCCACCTGAACGGCAAACCTCAACCATGCATCCTTCCTTGAATTTCATGTTGTTCATACGGATCCCTGCATTCCACAAATACAAGGAAGCAAAAACAAAAACAAAGTCAGAAAAAGACCAAACAACATCTGATTTTCTTTCGTTTAATCTCACAATGATATATACAGCATTCTCGCATTCAGCAGTGGCTATCTTGTCAACAAACAAAATTAAATCCCTGAAATTGAATCAAACAGGGATTTTTGCAGAAAGCAAATACCAATTACTTAATAGTATAACACAAAACTTCAGAAAACTTACAAGAATAACCAAAGTTGTTCCTTGTATTCCCTCCAATACTCAGAAGTTCAGAACCCTTGGCCTTTCAAACCCTTATTAATTTCCGCAGGAGCACAGAAAATTTTATTAAATACGTATTGTTTGTTTAGACAAATTCCATATTTATTATTGAGGTTGCCTCTAAAAATCGAAATTATCTTTGCGATTGTTCTTTTCAAACTCAGAGTTAATGTTGTACTTTCTATATTTAGGGGGCACATTATGTGAATAATATTTTTGCGAATAGACAAATTCTAGTGGCGTTAGAAATAAAAATTATTTTTGAGCTGTGATTTTTCTTTTCAAACTTGAGTTGACTCAGAGTTGATGTCATAGTCTCACTAATTTTTTCAGGTCTGTTTTTGTTGGCTTATTCTTATAATTTTCTATTATTCGAAGATCTCATGATGAACAGTAGAGATGTTCTAGATTATTTTATTCTTCAAAAATATATGAAACAATATTAGTATTTTTTTTTTTTAAATAAAAAATTTGTATTTTACATTTTTTTATCATTGTTTTATATTATTTTGTATAATATTGTAAATCGTTTTTTCAGAATATGTTATTTTAGTTTTTTAGTGCATTTTGTTAGTTATATGTAGTTTTTAACTTTTTTAAATAAAAAAACGATAAATAATTTCAATTATCATTTCTTCAAATTATTTTAATCTTTAATTTTCTTTCTAACAAATAGATTAAATTTATTAATTTATTTAATTGCACAAAGTTTATTTAATTTTAGTTAATTCATTTTGACAAAATATTCAATTTCACAAAATAAATAAATTAGGTGGAATACTTACATTTATAGTAATCTAGTTCTTTAGTACATTTTGTTTGTTAAAAATGAAATAAGAGAAATTAGGTGCAATACTTATATTGATAATATTTTAGATTTTTAGTACATTTTGATAGTTTCATGTTGTTTATTTTTAGCAAAATCTAAAAAAAAATTATAAATAGATTCAGTTATCATTTCTTTCAAGCTGTCTTACTTTTTTTATTTTTTAGGAAATAAAAATTGAAGAACTAAATACTATCAATATAAAAAAATTAAGATAACTTTAGAGAAATGATAATTGAATCTATTTATAATTTTTAATACTTTTCTAAAAATAAATAGAATGCAACTAGCAAAATCTACTAAAAAACTAAAATGCTATTAATGTAAGTATTGCTTCCAATGAAATATTTGCTTAAAATGAATTAAGTTTTTTAATTTATCCTATTGCAAGTAGTTTGTATTTTTATAATCAAGAGCATTTAATTCTAAAAAAAAACTGTATGCAACTAACAAAATCTATTAAAGAACTAAAATACTATCGATGTAAGTAGGCCTTTTTGTAAAGATGTATATATGACATTTCAAATAATTAATAAACCGTAAAAAATTTATAATAGTTAATATATATTATATAGTATTATAATTTATAATATTGATATATATTATTTTAAAATATATTAATATGATTCTTTAAATAGTTTCTATTTTCTTATATGACTTTCAAAACTTGTCATAATTGAATCAATTTAAAAATATTTTAATATGATTCTTTAGAATAGTTTGTATATTCTTATATGAATTTAGAAACTTAGTAAATTTATTTTTTAATATATTTTTAATAAGATTGTCCTCAAGATATATTTAGAAACTTCTTGTAATACATAAAATTTAAGATTTTATTATAAATTATTTTTTTGACAATTAATATTTTTCCAAAAATGTCAAATGAAAGTCATCGAAACATCCAAATTGTTTGTGATAGGTAGGGGTGGCCGTCAAATTTCAAACCTCAATGCAAGTATTGCTTGAAAATAAAATATTTGGTCAAAATAGATTACCTTTATTAATATATTCTATTACGAGTAGTTTGTATTTTTATAATCAAAATAATTTACTTTAGTTAATTTATTTTGTTCTAACATTTTTACACCCAAGGCATTCCCTTATTTGAAATGGATCACCTGACTCTCAGCATCAACTACCTATAATATATATGGAGACTACAAATTGATTGGAAAGGTAAGATCTAAAATTGTCTTGACGCTAGCCACACATTTGCGAAAGGAGGATGATCGCTTGATGAAAAGGTCTACTTATGAAATATCTTTTTGAATAAAGGGGTAAAAACTTTAACAATAATTAGAAACAAGTATTACATAAGAATCCCAGAGTCACCAAGATCCAGGAAAGAATTACAAGCAAATAAATTTATCATCCAACTTCATAACTATCAATATCCTCAACAAGGATTCTATGCAAATCCTGATAGTAATTCTAGGAAAGATGCCCTCAAACTTCTATTCATCACCATGTTTCAAAGCCCACTTAGCCAAACAACCAGCTACTCTATTTCATTTACAGGGAATGTGGATGAAAGACACCTTATCCATCATGGCACTACTCTGTCGAATCTGGTGAACAATCCATTCTAGCTACTAATTAATCCCAACCACCTTTTGCTCAATTAGCAGATTAACAATAATTTGAGTCTGATTTTCATATAGCCTTATGCCACCCCAACACATAAGATCCTCCAGGGCATAGAAAATTGCTAATCCCTCCATATAATTATTATCCTTTTGTCCTTTGTGCATTAAAAAGAAGAAAATTGCATCCCCCAAATGGTCCCTACCAACACCTCCAATCCCAGCAAAAGTCAGATTACCCCAAGAGGATTCATTTGTGTTGATTTTTATGAAATCATTCTGGGATCGCTACCATCTTCCCACCCTTTGAACCTTCTTCATAGCACATATGCCTCTCCTGACACAAGAAGAAACAAGAGACAACTCCTACAAACCCATCCTACTCACAATTTCAGCCTCTCCTCTATCCAAAGGAAAATTCACCTCACATTTAGCTTTCACAATATCCTAGATAACTTATTATTCTATACCACACTTGTTGAACTATTAGCCTAACTTCCCAAAAACTCCTTCGGTTTCTCTCTATCCAGATCTGCCAAAGTATGAAAATGGGACCTATGTGCCACACAATTTGGAGAAAAGAAGACAAACTAGGATGCTTACCCATACTACTCCAAAACTACACCAAATAATCTGCATGAATACAAGGATGATTCCACACCCCCCACCAGTAATGTCAAATCTGCATCAAGAAGGGGCATTTGAAGAACAAGTGTGTAGAATCCTCCTCCCCATTACCACGCTTACAAATATTATCCTAGGTCAGACATCTATTTAATGCCAAAGACCAAGCAAATAAATTGCACTTTAGCCAAGAGAAAATTTATTCTAGACATATTTCCACCAGCGTACTTCCCTCCCCTCTAATCTATGGGTCAATAGCTCCTGGTATCCACTGGTAACAGTAAAAACACCCTTAGGATTCGGGGAGCACACAAGTCTATCCCTATCCTTAAGGAGGCTACAATGTCTACTAGGCAAAATTCCGTGAAGCTCAGCGCAGTCTTCCTCCATACCAACAATCGGCCATTCATTAGGCACTTTACACCACACCATCTCCAATTTCCCACACCTATAAACCAATATAAAGTTGGTCACTATAGACCACCATACTTCAAGGAACCTCTAGCATAGATTCATTAAATTCGGCAACTAATTAATAATGGAAGGATAGCCATCCCAAGAATCTGACCAAAAAAGAACCTCTTCCCCTCTTTGACAGATACAAAATAAACCTTCCTTTGTCAATGCAGCCCCTTTCTTAAGTGTGCTCTAAATCGTGGAACCTTTTCCCACAAGTGGATATCTTCGGATTTCCTCCTTCTAAATCCTCTACATATACTTTTAAGAAAAAATCTGAGCCTAGTTTCAGTCCTATTCCACACACCTCCTCTAGTATAATTTTGCCGCCAAATAATGTATATTTCCTTAAACCAAGCCCACCCAATTATTTCGGGCTACACCCTAAGTCCTACTTGAAAAGACACCATTTAGAGGAGGACAAGTTGCCTGCCCATAAAAATTGGCTTGCCAAGGAATCCAATTCCTTTACAAACCATATTGATGTCACTTGAACCACCAATTTGATCGATTGAACCCGCCCAATGAAGGATAACCATCTGTGCATCCAATGTTGAACCTTCATGTGAAATTTGTCCAAAATACACTGCCAAGATTCCTTGAGAGGATTACCAGAAAAGATAGGAATACCCAAGTAAGTCAAAGGAAGAAAGACAACCTAGAATCTCAAGATGTGAGAAATCCTCAACTGAATAGGCCCTTGTGTGTTTAAGAAGAAGATGGAAGATTTATCTTTATTGATCAACTGGCCAGAAGCAGCAAGATAGACATCCAATACTACGCAAATTTATGGCTTCTCTGATCCTAGCCAATCCCATCAAGACCGTATCATCCACAAACTGCAAGTGAGAGTAAGGAGGTATATCATTACCCCATCTCCAACCATAAATAATACCCATCCCCACATTATACTTAATCAATCTCCCTAGACCCTCAACCAGAAGGATAAATAAGTATGGGGAAAGAGGGTCCCCCTATTGAAGACCCCCGGAAGCACTAAAAAACTCAGTATGATCTCCATTGATTAGCATATAGAATGAGGCAGATGAAACACAACTCATCATCCATTGGATTCATTCAGCAACAAAACCAAAGGCCCTAAGGATCTTATGAAGGAAGGACCATGAGACTCTATCATAAGCCTTTTCCATGTCCAACTTGATAAACATAGATTTTTCTTTAGAAGTTGCCATAGAGTGAATGGTCTCAGTAGCAATGACCACACCATCCAAGATTTGACAACCCTCTAAAAACAACTCTACTCCTCAGAAATGAGACCCACAAGACATCTCTTCAACCTTTCTGCTATCAGCTTAGAGATTATTTTATAAATCACATTACAAAGAGATATAGGGTGGAATTGACTTAACTGATCAGCCCCATCACACTTGGTGATGAGAGAAATGAAATTTGCGTTCAAAGCCCGAAGCATCAGTTTATTCCTCTTGGACTATTGGACCACCTCCAATAAATCCAATTTGATAATATCCCAGAATTCTTGATAGAATTTAATCAGAAATCCATCTGATCCAGGAGCTTTCCCCTTCTTCACATGGAAAACAATTCTCTCAAACTCGTCCAACAAAAAATGTACCATAAGATTCTCATTCATCTCCCAAATAACTAAAGAAGGAATACATGCAAGAACCTGAGCTTCCTCTTCAGACTCTCCTTGAGAATCCTAACTAAATAAAGATTGAAAGTACTACATAGACACCCTAGAAATCTTTTGCAAAGATAAAAATTTCTCACCTCTATCATTAACAAGAATAGGGATGGCATTACCATGTCTTCTTGCTTTCACCAAATTGAAGAAGAATAAAGTATTCTTATCTTTTTCTTGAAGGCAATCAATCTTAGCTATCTATTTCCAGTAGATCTCCTCCCTAAGATATCACTTCTCTAGATCCTTAACTACCATGTCTTCATCCCTAAGAAAGGGTTCTGACAATCCATTTTCCATCTAACTCTAGTTGAGCAACAACCTTAGAATGAAAACTATTACCAAAGTACTGATGATTCCACTATTAAAGCTGAAACTTAACAAATTGTAGTTGTTTAGGAAAAGTGTACATAGTAGTGGCATAGGCTGACCTCCCTTTTCTCCACCACTCCGCAACAAGTTCTTGCACAGAAGAGTCACGCAACCACATATAAGCTAAAATTTTAATGAAGGAGCCCGAGCCACTCGAGAAGAAAAAGAAGACACTAATTTAATGGGCTAGTGGTGTGATCCTCATCAATCTAGGATCTCAGAGCATATGGACCACCCCCACCAACCCAAAAAATAGAAACCAGGGAGCGATCAATTCTCTTCGCAATCCAATCCTCCCATATTCTTTGATTTTTCCAAGTAAATAAATAATTATTGGGCTTAATATCAATAAGATTCAAGTCTGATATACTATCCTAAAAAAGGATGGAAGAAATATCCAACCACATAACACCACCATTCTTCTCACACAGCTCTAAGATAGCATTGATATCACCTACCATAATCCACAAATGGAAAGGAAATAACCTATGCATAAAAGTAATATGAGACCACAACTTCTGGTTACCATGAAGATCAGTGGGGGCATAAATATTAGTAAGAAAGATGTATTCCCTAGTCTCAAGCCTAAGCAATCCTAGATAAGGATGATTTGAAAGAAACCCACCTTATTGACTGAATCCTCAGGGGGTTCCAAAGGCAAGCCACACCTCAAAGGAGCCATTTTCCCCAATATACTGGCATTCGCCTCTCCCCCACATCTTTGGCACTAGACCAAACATATGCTCCATAGATAATTTAGCTGTCTGCTGGAAAATGACATTAGGTGAATGACTCCTTATCAACTCCTAAACAAATTTTGGTCTAGGGCCACTTTTCAAGCCCCTAAAATTCCATGATAGAACAATTATTTTGAGGGATTAGAAAAAATGAGAATCCAAAGTCTTTATTGACCCTAACTCAACTAATTTCTCTCCCATCAATTTGATTTCTCTCCCATCAATTTGATCTTATCTAAGTCCTTCTTTTTGCCAGCCTTCAATATCTTCTTTGCTGGTCCTTTTTTTATGTCCTTTTGTAGAAGGCCAAGAGGTGAAGAAATATTATTACTCTTAACCCCAGTAAAGCCCAAATTTTGTGCTATAGGAGAAACTTCCCCAACATCCATCTTCGCTTCATTACTAGAGATGGGTCCCTCCTGAGCCACTAGCTACTAATCTATATCCATTTGTTGACTCCCAACCTCCTACTAGGCCTGGGTAGTATCCAGGTTTGCACTATCAGGAACAAATCCCACCACAGTTTGATCCAAAAGAAGCATTCCCAAATTCACCTCTTGCTGGCTAAGATCATCCAAAGCTTAAAATTTGTTAAAATTATCCTCCTACTGTCTCTCCTGAAAAGTCCTCTTTTGACTCTAGTTCCTATTCCTTGTCCTAGATAGGACGAAACCATCTGCACCCAAAACCTCACCAAACATGGAGGCCTTTCCTTTATCAAAGCCACCAAGGTTATGAGAGGGATGTTGAAGCTGATGCTTGACCGATTTAGACCTAGGGCACTTGCACTGCACATGACCATACTCATGACATAGGCGATACCAGAAGGGTAAAGTCTCATAATCATTGTTGGACCCAAGAACAAGAGCCCACAAACATATCTATAGAATCTATAAAAGGCTTACTAATATCAATTTCAACACAAATGTGAGAAAAAGTCATTACCTTTCTCCCCAAGGTTTGTGTTGGGGATCCAATAGGCTTCCCAAGAAATGAGGCTAACATTCGTAACACATCCTCTTGACAATATTCCATCAAAAATCAATGTAATTGAACCCACACCGGGACACTATTTTGAAGCTCCTCTAAAGGGTTAAATCCTGCATGCTATGGTTTGATGAACAACCCCACCTAGTTATGAAAATATGGGTCTCCCTCAAAGACCCTATTACGATCTCTTCTATGCAATTGAATGCAACCATGAAGTGATTGTTTAACAACAACATCATATCCATTTCCCTTTCTGACACCCAAGTCCTTTGAGCCCAATTCTCCAGAAACTACAGAGAAACCCTCATCCCTAACAATTTGCAATAAAATGAGTTCTTTGAGAAATATTGAACATCCTTGGCAATCATCTCAGGTAGAATTACCAATTTTGGCATCTCTTTGCATCTCTCAAAACAACCATTAATCTTCAAAATCTGAGAACTATTGGACATACTTGCACTAGCTATACCTGAATCTGGATCAAAAATATTATTAACAAAGGTCTTAGTACCTCTGGATGGGGATTTCAAGCCTAATGCTACATGAAAATCCATACCGATTGAAACCCTCGAGGCATCACCTCCAATAATAGACATCGCACCTGACTGCAAAATCACACCCCAAACAAAAGAGGGCAAGGAAATCTCTCACCACGACAAACACCGATCACCCACCATAACTAACATTGATCACCCACCCCTCCTAAACACCACCATGGGAACGAATGAGTTAAATCCCCCTTGCCCCATAGGCTCCCCACAATGTTGCTGCAAAGCCAAACCCCTATCGTGCTTTACACAAGCACTCCTCGCATGAGCCACCACATAGCCACTAGCACCAGAAATGCTAGCCAAAGGATCTACCCTACATTTTCCTCCCCACCACACAAAGATAAAGAACCAATGCTCGTGATCTAGGGCTCAGATGCCCTAGCTCAAAATCTGCGACCTCCCATGCACATGAAGCCATCTGTCATTCCCATCTTTCAATTAATCTTTCACTCTACTTTTGGAATATCTTCATTTTACTAAAATGATGCAATATTTAACATTTAATCCAATGGAATATATGTCCTTCCTTCAAAATCTAATCAGATGGTCAAAATCCTATGTGGCCATTGTTGTCCTCTTCCCTTTTTGCACCAACACCCAAATAATAATTCCTATGAAAAACTAATTCCTTTTTTCAAATGTTAGAGAAGTCTAGCTCTGCATTCTAGGATATTTTGTAAGTGGGTATAAGAAAGGCGAAATGAAATTCTGAATTATTATTATTATTTTAAATGATCACTTTATGATAAACAAAATGTTGGTTTTATTCAATTATTAAATTATAATTTTTTAATAATAGAAAATTTTTAAAATATATATAATTTTTAATTAAATTTAAGAATCTTATTTATTTTATGAAATTTGAAATTAATTATTATTTCCCGTATACAAGAGTTAATTTTTTTTATGAAGTATCTTTTAAGATATTATTAGTTTATAATGGATCAATCTATAAGTAATTAGTATATCTATCTTTTAAAAATTTATGTAAGACATGGAAGTCATATCATTATGGAGGTAACTACATTAATTTTATTTTTATGGAAATAGTTATTTTTACTATTATAATGAAAAACATATTTCTTATATAATTGAGTTATTTATCCCTCCTCCCCCACTCTTCTTATACCTCTCCCTCTCTACCTATATATCTCCATTTCTAACTTCCTCCCTATCCCTTATTTATCTCTCTATCTCTACCTCGTCCTCCATTTCTCTTTCCTTATATTTTAACTCTCTTTATCTTCTCATATATATCTCTCTCTTTCTTGCTCTCTTTCTCTATAGACCCTCCATTTCTTTTACTCTCTCCATCTCTATTTGTCTAACTCTACTCTCTATTTCTCCCTCCCCCTCTATTTATCTATCATTCTATCTTATCTATATCTCTTTATCACTCCCTCTATATCTTTCCCTATCTATCTATCTATCTATATTGTTCTTGGCTACCTGGTTTTATGTCTTCTTGTTTTGGTTTAGTTATGAAATGGTGAATCTCAAGAATTGGCAAGGGCAACTCAAACATGGGGGGAGATAAAAACAGGGTTGATCAATTCTTATATGAATTGGGAGAAAAGTAAGGATGTGTGAACTAAGATTGTGGATGGTGGTCTTGTCCCATACATTAAAAAACTACATGGTTATGACCCCAGGGCAATGGAAGGGTTTTTTAATGCCTAGAATAATGATGTTCTCGATGTCTATGGTGTTGAGTTCAGAATTTATGAGGAGCTTATTGTGGATATCATTGGGTTGCAAATGGAGGGGAATAATTTCTACAAATAACTCAAGGAAATGAAGGAAGCCCTCTCTATGTTCTTTGATAAACAAAGAAAAAGAGATAGTTAGAAAAATGGTTGATTGGGGCTTCAATGGGATAGACCTGATGAGACTTTGGGCTAATGTTGTGGAGGTGATTATGAGGTACATTACCTCGGATGGTCATTTTTTTAGCATCTTTTTTTATCATTTTACTCTTTTGAACCATTTTAGACATGATAGGAAAATCTCTCTACCATTTTATTGTCTCTCTTCTTTAGAGCATAGCCTTTCCAATCATGCAAAAAATTGTGAAAACCTTGTTTTACATGAGAGCCTTATCATCCTTACTATGGAATATGCTAAAAGGAATAAAGTTAAGCCCTCACCAGCCCACAAAATTGACAATAACCCCAAATCCTCTATTAGTCCTAATGTGCGTGTTGTGTTGGATATAGAAATTGAGGATGAGAAGATGTAGAGTGAGATGGATATTGATTGGCATTACCTTCAAGGGATAGAAGATGACCCAGAGTATTGGCCCTTTGTTGAAGAGATCCCCCCCCCAAGGTCACTATTGGCACTAACAGCAATAGAAAGTGTAAACCCCCATATAAATGCAGCCAAAAAGAGCAAAAACCCTCTTCCCTAGGAGATGGGTAATCATATTTTTTTTTTAAAAAGGATGGCGAAGCATGTTGATCTAAATAATAAAGAGAATAACGAGATTGAGCTCGATATCACCCTCATCCTGTACCAGGTAGACCTTGATAATAGTAAAAGTGATTCAATGGATATTGACCTGCTATTAGCTAACTCCATCTCCAATCAGGAGAACTTCTTTCATTGGGTGATTAGTGAATTATTTGTTATCAAAAAATGAATAAATGATATTATTAATACCTTTGCTTGGACCTTGATACCTAGTAAGACTAAAAAGCTCCTTAAACTGACACAGAAATTGATTGAAGATGTTAAAATCATGGAAATAAAGCATGAGTCCAAAATTGCCAATTTGGAGAAAGAATTGCCACACCTTAAGGCGAGGCTTAGGAATTTGGATGAGATTAAAAAAAAGAAAAGAAATGAAAAACAAAGTCGGGGTCCTTAAAAAAGCTCAATGAGAAAATGATAATCCATAAAGTTTAACCGATCAACAATATTCTAACATCTTCTACTAAATCTAAAATAAAAAACCTAGATACGAATCCATAGGGATCCGAGGTGCAAGTTTCTACAGGCCCATGTACTATGACTAGAAGTAGGAATCAAGAGAAAAGTACCATGAGGAGAATCATGGAGGAGCTGGACGACATCAATAACAACTTTATTAAGAAAAAAATGACCTCTTATGAGCTTTTGTTTAGCTTTATGTTGGCTTGCTCGTGGCTTTAGTGTTGTGGTTTAGTTCGGCTATGTGGAGCTTTTCCCCTATTTCTTTTACTGTTTGGATGTTGGTTCTAGACTTTCTCGCTACTATTTTTTTTTTACCGTACTTGGATTTGGATTTCAGGTCCTTGTAAAACCCATTTTATCTTAATCAAAAACATTATATATTCAAATATACTACATATTAATATTAAATAATAATAAGTTAATAATTATTAATAATAAATGTCGAAGTCCTTAAATTTGATCTATTATAAAAAAAAAAACTCAATTCACCACAATCGTATAAAAAAATTAAATTGACCAAGTTTTTAAATTAGTATTAAAAAATTGAAACGATGTTTCAATATTTTTTAAAATAGCAAAAAATATATCTATTACAACAAAATATTCTAAAAAAAAATTAATTTTTATGAAAAATATTCTAAAATGATACATTTTAATATTATAAATTTTGTATTACTTATAATATTTTTTTATGGTTTATTAGTGAATTAGAGTATCATTTATATAGTTCTATAAAATATAGGATGTCAATCCATACAGTCCAATAATTTTTTAAGTTATCATAAATGGTCCAAAAATGAAAAATTGGTCATTTTGACCATCAAATATCAGGCCTTTATGGACTAACCTAGTTAAACCAAAGGAGTATAAGTTGAAAAGGAAAGGGTGGATACTAGACATAAGTCTAGTGCATAATGGAGTGGATCCTAGGAGAATATGAGGGAGAGAATCTCTAGCAGGATAAATAAGAATGGAGGATGGGAGGCAGAAATGAGGAAGATACAATAGATAGACCTCACAAAGGAAGTGAAGGAAGGCACAAAAATAATGAAAAAACTTGCAGTGATTTGCAAGTTTTATAGGACCAAGAATGGATTGAAGGACCATTAAGAAATGGATTAAAGAGAAATAGGAGACTAAAATCATCCTAAAATTCCTTCTCAAAATCTTTTCTAATGTGATTTTTTATAAGAAAGAAAGAGATAAGATATTACGAGGATTATAAAAACTAAATGGCATACCTTTGTACATGCAATGATGGTCTGCTAATTTCGTTATAGTGAAATTAAATTCATACGAGGAACCAGTGTAGATAAGGCTATACAATCTCCCAAAGGAGTATTGGAATGAGGAATTATATGAAAAGATAGGCCAATCTTTGGCAACACTGATGGATATTGAGTTAGAGTTGTTTAATGAGGATTCATGCTTGTATGCTAGGATGCAAATTCCTGCCATGAGAAAAATACTAGAGAAGACGGTACTAAAGGTAAAGGACTCAAATTGGGTACAAACAATATAGATAGAAGAAGATAAGAGGTTTTGCCTAAAATTAAGGAGTAGGAAACACAAAGAGATAGATTGTAAGATTGCAACATTACAAACTTTGCAGAGGTGCAAAAAGGAAACCCAATGTTTCTAGGAAGAAGAAATGCCTCATTCAAAGATTTTTAGAAGGGCCTCAATAAAGGAATTCCTAGGAAAAATAAAACAAAGGTGAATGTATTTCTCCCACAGAGGAAAAGGAAAATTTCTTAAACAAGAATAGAAAGGAGCAAGATGGTGAAAAGCTTGGATTGAAGGTTGAAGAGATGAATGATGCCACTTTGATAATAAGGATGGAGCAAATAAAGGTTATGGATGAAAGATATAATTTGGAGGAGTTAGGGAATGAATGGAAAGAAAATAGATTAGGTCAAGAGTAATTGGGCATCATTGATCAAAGGTGCATTTCTTATTCTACTACAAAATTACCAAGGAAGGAAAAAACTAGGAAGGAAAGAGGGAGGAAATCACTAAGACAAAAAAAGAAAAGATGAAGCGGATGAAAGAGAGTATGGTAGCATTAGGAAATTTATGATAAGTTACAAGGGAGTGGAAGCCTCCCTAAGGAAACAATGAAGATAATTGCATGGAATATTAGGGGCTTGAATCCTCCTAACAAACAATACTTAATGAAGAATCATTTACAAAAACTAAGGGCAGCTATCATTCTTCTACAAGAAACAAAACTTTCAAAGGATGGGTCCATAAAATTTCTCAATTATTGTAAATCATGGAAGGAAATCTTTTAGGGATCAAATTTTTCAACTAGAGGGATGAGATTTTTGTGGAATGAGATGACAAAATCCATTATACACATGAAATCATACCTAAACTGGCTAATAGCTCAATCCTGCAAGATAAATGCGTTCATAAGTGGTTCATTTTACTAAACATATATGAACCATTGAGAATAAAAAATAAGGAAACATGGGATTACATATTGAATGTTCTAGAAAGGAATAAAGGAATACAAGTAATTATGGGAGGATATTTTAATACCATAAAATATCTCAGGGAAAAGAGTAGGGGATTGAAAAAAAAAAGTAGGAATATAGAAGACTTCAAAGAAATTTGTGGTAGATTTAGGGCTAATTGGTTGTATTACAATAAATGGATGGTACACATGGACTAAAAAAAGAAGTAGATTTACAGATATATCAAAGTGGTTATACAAGTTTCTGATATCTCTAGAATGGGCACTTGGAGCAATAGCTATGGACGGATGTATTCTTTCTATCTCCATCTCATAACATTTCGCAATGGGAATAGAGATCAAATCAAACATGGAAAAGCAAAAGACTAAATTGAAATTTGAGATCATGTGGTTGACAGAGGAGAAATTGTTGGACAAAATAGAATCACAGTGGAAGGAGATCAAAATTAGTGGAACAATAGGGGCTATATATTTTTTTTAAAATGTAGTATATTAAGGCTAAACTCCGGGAATGGAACAAGAATCAATTTGAAAACATTTTTGAAGAAAATTGAGGATAGAATGGGAACTATAGGATATAAATAATATGGCGATAACACATTGAATGTTCAATATTTAATATGAGGAGGAGATATTACTAAATGGTGAATTTAAAGAGATGATAGCTAGAGAAGAGTTGTTTTGGCGGGATAAGTCAAGGATCACATGGTTATAATTAGTGGATCGAAAATTTAATTTATTTTACTTCTCATTTTAAACAAAGAAAACATAAAAATGGAATAATGGCATGTTGAAGAGAGGAGATGGAAAAAGAGGCTACAAAATACTTTCAAAAGTTGTTGGGGTCGAACTTAGATTTAAGGATAGATGATGACACTCTTAAATTTATTCTAGGTATAATCAAGAAGGAAGATAATGATATCTTATGTGAGCCTGTCATAGAGAAGGAAGTAAGGAAGGAAGCATTCTTATTAAATCGGGATAAGTCACCAGGACCTGATGGGTTTCTAGCTAAAATTTACCAAAAGTGTTGGTATTTTTTAGGAATAGAGTTATGGAAATTGGCGTATGATTGTAGGAGGGAAGGAAGATTCGTCAAAGATCTCAACAATGTAGTTATTGAACTAATATTGAAAAAGGAGAAGTGTGGGTTCTTTGGGGACTATAGACCCATATCATTATGTAAAAAAATCTACAGAATTATAACTAAGGTATTAGCAAATAGATTTAAAAAGGGTATTAGAGGCACTCATGTCAAAAGTGCAGAATGGATTCACACTAGGGAGAGAAATTATGAGTAGCATTATAGTTGCAAGTCAGAGTGTTCATACAATAGTGGGAGAAAAAATGAAAGGAATGATGATTAAGATGGATGTTTTGAAAGCGTATGACAGTGTGGTATGGGATTCTCTATTCAAGATAGTGGAAAACTTTGGATTCAGCCCTCAATATATTGGAATGATGTAAAAAATTGAATTACAAAGTTACATAGTCAATTATGATAAATATCTATCCTTATGTGAATTTTTTAATGCAACTAAAGGAATTCACCAAGGTAATCAAATTTCTTCATTCGTATGTGCAATAATGGTAGAAACAATTGGAAGAGCAATTAAGGTACGAAAGGAATGTGGAATGTGGAAAGTGGAAAGGGATAAGAATGGTGGAGGGCATTAAAGCCATAACATGTGCAAATTTCATGGACGATATGGTTCTCTTTGGAGAATCCAATCTAAATGAAATAAGATGTATTAAAGAAATGTTGGATGACTACACAACAAAATCAAGACAAAGTATGAACAGATCAAAAGTAGTAATCCTTTTTAATACTAAAAAAGACAACTCAATAAAGGATAAGTGTGCTAGGTTTTTCTATAGTCTCATTTCTCACTAACTATCCTGGAGTTGTGATATTTGGGGGTATTTTCATATCAAGACATTGGGAGGATGTGGTGGAAAGATACAGGAGGAAAACAAAAGTATGGAAGAACAAGTGCCTGACATTGGTAGGAAGGATAATAATGATTAAATTAGTCCTATTAGTTGTGCCTATATATATGACGTATTGTTATTAAATAAATCACAAAGTGAAAACAGACATTAAAAGACTACTTAAGAAAAAAATTTCGGAAGAACACAATGAGGAAAGGAAGGCTCGTCTAATAAAATGGGATAGTGTATGCCTTCCAAAATCAGATGGAGGAGCAGGTCTATGAAGAATAAGAATAGAGAATGTAGCTCTTGAGGAAAATATTTCATGAAAGATGTGTAGGTATCCATAAAAATTATAGTGTGGGCTCTAGGTTGGAATGTCAACCTTCTTACTATTTATTTTCTTGATAATTTATTCTAATTTTTTTAGACATATTTTCATTATTTTTTAAAAATCATATATCTGATAAATTGAATTAATTTTTTTTTTAAATTATACAGGGAGTTGTAGCTTCAGGAATATGCTTTTGTTTGATAACACGGTGTATAAAGAAAAAGGGAGTTGTGTTTACCACCATCTTTAATCCAGTGATGTTAATAATAGTGGCTTTTATGGGGCTCTATACTTCTTGATGAGAAGTTTCATTTATGAATGTAACTACACCATTTTATTTTTGATATAATATGTTGTTTTATAATGAAGATTTTTGTTTCTTTTTATCTCGACATTCATAATTACATTAAATATTTTGGGCATGCAATGTTCTTGGTGTGATTTTGATTGTTATAGGTTTGTATTATGTGCTTTAGGAAATGAAAAGGATTGTTAAGATGGAAAATACACCACTTTTGATTTCTATCAAGAAGGAGTCAACGAACCTTCAACTAAGTGAAGGTGATCATAAGGTTGAAGAAAGGAAAGGAATGGAACACATTCAATCAATTGATTTTAAGTAGAGCTTTGAATAAATAATAATAGATTTTGAAAATACACCTTTTGAGTGTGCCCCTTCAACCTTCTGAGTATGCCCTTTTTCAATAAATCTTCCTGTTTTCTCAAAACCACCCTATTCTTTAGGTTCATATATTTTATTTCATAGAAGACCCATTTGGAAACCCTAAAGATGTCAATCATGTCACTTCTGGAGATGGCTAAGATATCATCAGGAGATTCCCTATCAATTTTAAAGTAATGATCTTCTAGTTTAAGGTATTTTGGGAATCTCGGCCTATTTTCTCTATCTGGCAGGGTGAGAGGACTGGGCCCCTTCAGAAGGATTGGGAGTTTTATGAGAGTCATTCTTAAAGACCTCATAATATCAATACATTTTTTCTTATGGGCCTTCACCATCTTTTAGGTTTTAGGTCAAGATTTTACAAAGCAAACAAATTTTCTAGAAGGCCTACTCAAGTGGGACGTTTTAGACATCTTTCTTGAAGGACGGGTAATTTCCTCTTCCTAGTCAGAATCTCTGCTCGAATTACCCTCCTCACTAGATTCAGTATCATAGCCATCCAAATCCAGGATAAAAATGGGGTTGGGCAGGCATATTAGCAAAGTGCTCATGAATGAGTTGAATCAAACCAACATGCAAAACTCCTAGCATTTTCACAGTCCTCCATAATACAATGTTTAAGGGAGCTTAATAGATAGTAGGGGAAAGAAATCCTCACGACCCTTAGAACTTCCCTATAAAGCTTCTTAATGGTCTAGCCTTGATATAGTTGTTTGAAACCTTCACCAATTTTTTTCTTTCCTCTTTAGATTTTAGGAATTGGATGACAAATTCATCTAAAATTTTCCTATGTCTGAAAAATTCCATCCCCTCAGTGGAAAGGCCCTGAGATTGTTAAGTCCATTGAGAAGCAATTAATTACAAGTAAACAACATTTTATTCAAATATTATTACAATACTTATCTAAGCATGACCATATATCCTCTAATCCATGACCATATGTCCTTTGATCTTTGGAGGACCAGTTTTTTTAAAACTAAGAAAACATGCCCATATGTATGGAGGTTTTTCATATTCGAATCTTGTATCTAGGGTATTGAATTTTGATATATAAGTGTTTTCTTCTATGCCACTAGTAGTTTTGAATTGAGTTCAATTTTTTTGTGTGATTCAGCAAAAATCCAAAATTCTTTTTGATACACTTTTTGTGTCATATCAAAACATATTTCCCATTATAGAAATCAAAACCCTATGCATTACTCACCTCACATGAAGGTACTATAAAGTTGGGTTTCCTATTCAAGGATCTATTTATTTCTTTAATTTTAAAATTAATACTTTTCCTTAAATTGGTTTCTAATTTTCTAATTTTAAATATTAAATCCTAAGAGTGATTTAGAATTATAAAATTAGCTTTCCGAAATGAATTATTTTTAAATGAATATTAAACACTAGAAACCTATACGAGCTGAGCCTCGGAAGGAACAAGATCTGTATGGAGTTGTGATGTTTTCCATAAATTATGCCACTTATGTTGTGTTTCTATAGCTGTAATATTATGATGTATATTTGTTTATGAAATGGCTGACATGTGAGATGCAAAATCAGAGAGCCTATTTGGTAAAAATGAATTAATTAAAATATTTGGTAAAAATGAATTAATTAAAGAAATGTTCTTATACACAATTTAAAAGGAGCATTTCAAAGCCATTAATGTGAGTTATTCATATCCAAGAAACTCTTTTCATTAATTTCAACTACTAATTGATTTAACACAAAGAACAATTGTATTTTCATTAGACTTCAACTAGCTCAACTCCTACCACAATCCATCATGCAGCGATCTCTAGCAATCTCTATTTAGAGTACAAATTCTCGACTTTTAACTCTTTCAAGCCCTTTCTAAAACTTGGATATCAGCCTATTGAAATAATTTCTCTAGCTTTTACAGAACTTGTGATCTTCTCTCCTCTCACAGAAAGATTCTCTCCTTCTTTTGACAAAAAAAAATAATAATAGACACAAAATGCTACATAACAATACATATGAAATTGCTTCTAAAAGAAGATAAAACTTTATATTGAAATAATTTCTCCAGCTTTTACAAAACTTGTGATCTTCTCTCCTCTCATAGAAAGATTCTCTCCTTTTTTTGACAAAAAATAATAATAATAGATACAAAATGCTACATAACAATACATATAAAATTGCTTCTAAAAGAAGATAAAACTTTATATTCATTCAAAACTAAATACAAATCACTTCTTGATCATATGATCAAATGATCAAAGATAAAAACTTACTTACAATTTTCCTCTTTATTTAGAGGTCTTTGGCACATGAATGCTAACTAAAAGTTTAAAAAACAGACATGTAAATAGCTTTTTATGCAAATTATATTTTTTATAAAACATATCTTGAACTGCAGTGAAAATCTTGATCTAAATTTTAGTTTTAGCTCTTCCAAACTAGAGTTCTTCCTATACAAATGAAAAAAACTACCAATATTTTATTTTTATCTCATGCATTGATATCATCCAATTGGAAAAATTAACATGCCAACAGAAACAAAGATGAGGTGATGAAGCCAAACGTTGTGGGGAAAGCCAATGACAAAAAAAAGCAAAGGCGTGGCAAGTACCAATTGCATGATGGGGGTCACATCCACTGCCTTAATCTTGCTAATAATTTTAAACCCTAAGTCTAAGTGCAATGGAAAATGGTATTAGGGATCCTATAGTCCCAATAAATCATTTGGAAACACGAGGAACACAAGGAAAATACAAAATTTAATTTAATTACTTAAATTATTAAAATTAATAAATCAAAAACCCTTATGCATTTTTCATTTCAGAAGATGAATACAAGTCAAAAATCAAATCAATAACGAAGCCGTGGGAACTGATTTCTACCTCGACATTATGCAGCCATCTTTCACTCTCCCAAAACAGCTGATATGAGGAGGTTCTGGTCGAATTACATCAGCCTGCACATCTTCCACGTAACGTTTTCCATGGTCATTTAAAAGGTTGTCATACTCGACTAGGTAATACTCTGAATCAGATGAAATGATCCTATCTCGGAACCAACACTGAAAAATGCCCCCATCTGAACGACAAACCTCAACCATACAACCTTCCTTGAATTTCATGTTGTTCATATGGATCCCTGCATTCCGCAAATACGAGGAAACGAAAACAAAAGCAAAGTTAGAAATGACCAAATAAAATCTGATTCTCTTTTTTAAACCTCACATTGATATACAGAGTACTCTCACGTCACTTTAAAAAATAGAAAAGTCTGATAAACTAAGAAAACTAAGATCTCTTCACATGAGCTGAAAAGAGACAATAATGTACACCTGTGGCTGCCAAGCATTGCAGATCTAATAAGAAGCTCTTTAAAACTCTTAAAGAAAATAAAAATTAGAATTTATAGGAACAATTAACTATTTTTGGACTTTATTAAGACTTTATTAATAATTAGAGAAGTTTTTCTTTTCATATAAAAAAAGACACAGATATATGGTAAATCAATCAGCAATTATTAGACTTTAATAATAAAAATTAATAATAAATAAATCAAACTTTTCTAGACCTGTGATGTTCCAGAAACAAACCAAAAGAAACCTTCTAAAAATGAAAACAGCTACATAAAATAAAAAATATAAAGATATATGATAACACCTTTTTTTAAAGAAAAAAAAAAAAAAAGTCTAACATTCTTTTCTTGAATTGTGTAAGATTATAAAAATGAATATCACTAGAAGAAATTAAAAGACAAAACAATCTTTAACATCTTGCAATTGAACTTTAAGTTACTGCAGAAAGCAATTGAACTTTAAATTAATGCAGAAAGCAAGCAGAACAATGATAACAAACCAAATAAACCATAGCAAATATGATCTCTCTAATAAAAAATAAAAAATAATGAGAAAGACTTATCAAAGAGACCCTGAATTCTATGTGATAAAATTCTTATATGTATAAATAAAATAAAACAACTAAGGTAGAGAGAAACATGAAAATAAGATTTTGTTTATATTTCTACTTTCTAAGTTTTATCATATTTAAAAGAAATTTTTAATTTTTTTTTCTAGAACTATTACATAAAATAAAAAATATTAACACTTTTTTTTGTCAAAAACAAAAATATAATCAAAGAAATTTTAAAAAACAAAAGAAATTAATTCCAAAATGAATTCATTTCATGTGATAAAATTCTTATAAATATAAATAAAATAAAACAACAAGGTTGAGAGAAACAAGAAAACAAGATTTTCACTTTCTAAATTTTATTATATTTAAAAAAAATTATTATTTCTTTTTTTCAATAAAAGTGGATTATTCCACTAAACTTTTTTTATTAATATTTTTTTATTTTTGACACAGGATTCAAAGAGCATACCAGAGGAAAGAACCATGGGAAGAAAACCTCCGGTCAGAGCTCATAAAATAAACCTATAGTATCTAACGGATCAATTTATACACCCCGTCCAAAACCACATACAAAATGCGGGCACAACACATATAATATTAGTTTTGCATAGAGCCCATATGACAATTTGCCAAAAAAACCCATCAGATAATTTTCAAATGTAGAGTCCATAGCTGCTATCAATGGAAGAAGACAAAATTTCCAAAGCCCTGTGCCAAATCCCATGAGCCAAAAACCTTCCTACCAAAAAAGAAAGTATCAAAAAACCTTTGGAAAAACACTATTATATCAAATACCATGACCTCGAACTCTTCTCACAACGAACATGAATACTTGAAATGAAAGGGGAAAGCATGAATAATTATCATCATAAAATTTTACATTGACGTTACTCAAGAAAATCATATGACTATTGCTGCAAACCTTCCCATACCCTAGAAGGAATTTCCTCAAAACCCACCTCTCGTTGATTAGCATTGCTATCAATGGCTAAATTTGCCAAATAATCTGCAATCTTATTAACTTCTCTATAACAATGGGATACCAAGAAAGATTCAAACAATTCTAATTTTTGTAAAATGGGATCAAGAATATACTGCAAATTCCAACAATTTGATTTCTTTTTCATAACACATTGAATAATCACCATAGAATCACCTTCAATTATTAAGTCCTTAATTCGCAAAGAGATTGCCATATCCAATCCAAAAGCTAAAGAATGAAATTCCGCATAATTGTTAGTGTTAAAACCAATAGCATGACACTTAGCTCGAACAAAATTTGCATTGTGATCATAAATTACCATGCCTACCCCAGCCGGCCCAAGGTTACCATGAGAGGCCCCATCAAAATTCAGTTTAAAGAGCCCCTGCGGAGGAAGTTTCCATCTAGCAGAGCATCTCTTGCCTATTGCATCATTTTTTTTTTAAATTGAACCATGAGAGGGTAAAACTGACAGCAGCTTCCAAACTCTAGTAACTCTACTATCCCAGTGTGAAAAAGAAGTAAGATTTTCCAAATTCTTATACATAAATGACAAAGTAACCTCAAAGATTGAAGACTCAATTTTTAATAGAACCTCAGACATAGGAGACCTTGTTTTTTTAAATATCTTGTTGTTTCTCTCTAGCCAAACATTCCAAATCACAATAGATGGAGATATGATCCAAAGGCATGCATAAAAAGATGAGGCAAACATAAAGGGCCAAGATCTAAAATGAGAAATGAGATCCTTACCAATAACAAAGGATATATTTAACTTCTCAAACAACCACTGCCAACATTCATAAGCATAATCACAATGTAGGAACGGGTGTGAAGAAGATTCCAAATTTTTGTTACAAAGGACACAAGGGAAAACAATAGTAATACCAAGCCTATCTAGTCTCATACTTGTAAGGACTCTATCCTGAACTGCCAACCAAGCAAAGGCTCCAGCTTTGGGAAGACAAGCCAAATGTCAAAATAGCTTATAAGGCCAAGAAGATAAATCTTTAGCAACCATAAGAGAGTTGTAACCATCTTTAATAGTGTACTTACCAAAAATATTCTTTGTCCAAATAAGTTCATCCTTAGAATCAGAAAGAAGTACAATTCTATCCCCCAAAATCTTTTCAAAATCTAATTTCATGCTTTGATCAACATCTAAGAAATCAATCGACTTCCATCTAGCTAGCTTAAGGGGTCCACTAGTCACAATTTCAAAATAATCTACTACAAAAACACCCCAAAGGGAGGAAAGAACAGTGATCAGAGGAGACCAATCCCTAATATTCACCAAAGGTGTGTGTCCATTCCATACTTCATCCCAAAATCTGACCTTTCTACCATTATGAACAATCCATGAGAGATGAGGCAAAATAACTGATCTACATTTACAAAGGAAATTCCAAATAGTAGAACCCGAAGGCAAATTTGAGACTTTCAAAATGTACTCTCTCAGTCCATTATTTAAATATTTGGCAAACATAATCTGTGCCCATAAGGAGCTAGGCTTGTCATATAATCTCCAAACCAACTTAGCACCTAAGGCAAAATTCTGATCCTCTAGACTCTGAATTCTTGTTCCAACAAGTTCCTTAGGCAAACATACCATATCCCATGCAACTAAAGGGAGTTTCTTCTTGCCATCTTTATTATTGTTCCAAAGAAAATCTCTAAGAGTATCCTGTAAACTAACAATGGTTGCTTTTGGAGACTTCAAAACAGACATGAGATATATGGGAACAACATTCAAAACAGACTTGATGAGAATAATTTTACCCGCCAAAGTTAACCATCTATGATTCCATGAGAGAATTCTTTTAGAAATGACTGAAATAATTTTATCCCAAAAACCAATCTTCTCCAGTTTGACAAAGAAAGGAATCCCAAGGTAAGTATATGGAAGATTTCCAGTCTCAAATCCCCAAAAGGATTGCAACCTATGCTGAACCAGTTGTGATGTATTGAGGGAAAAAATCTTTGATTTATCACCATTCACTTTCTGACCAGAAAATGATGCATAATTTTGTATTATTCCTTTAATCACTTTTGCCTCAACTAACGAAGCATGTCCAAATAATAGAGTATCATCTGCAAAGAGACAATGAGAAATACTTTGGGGAATATTCTGAATCCTTATACCTTTCCAAAGCCCCCCCACTTTAGTAGCCCTAATAGCCCAACTAAAGGTTTCAGCTAGGAGAATAAACAAAAAAGGAGAAAGGGGATCTCCCTGTCTCAAACCCCTAGAGGAAGTGAAAAAAGCACAAGGAGAACCATTAATTAAAACCGAGAATCTTGCAAAAGAAATATATGCACGAATCCACTTGACCCAAGCCTTGGAAAAACCTAACTTCTCAAGAACGACACATAAAGCCCCCCCACTCTACTCTATCATAAGCCTTCATCATGTCTAGTTTAAGTATCATGGTCGGGGTTCTTTGGGTGGAAATAGAATGTAGCACCTCATGTGCTACAATTGCACCCTCTGTCATCTCCCTTTCGAGAACAAAACCACCTTGTTCCAATGAAATGATCCTAGGTAGAATTTTTCCCAACCTAAGGGAAATTGCCTTCGTAAATATCTTATACAAAGTGTTACATAAAGCAATGGGCCGGAAGTCAGCAAAAGTCTTAGTATCCTCTTTTTTAGGAATAATTGCAATCATTGTAGTATTAAGTTCTTTTAAAACGGACCTATTTCTCCTAGATTCCTCGAGAGCCAATAAAACATCATTTCCCACAAAATCCCAACATTTTAAAAAAAATAAAGGAGTAAAACCATCTAGTCCCGGGGCTTTATCCGGATTCATGGAAAAGACAACACTCTTAACTTCTTCTAAGGAAAAGGGAGACATCAACATCTTATTGTCTTCCAAAGATACTAAAGGAGGAATATTAGATATAATATCATTGCTGAGATTGTCATTTTCCGAAGATAATAATGACTTAAAAAACCTAACTGCCTCTGAAGCAATGTCCTCTGGCTCTGTCAATAAATTCCCATTCTGACACTGAATACAAGATATCCTATTCTTACATCTTTTAATCTTAGTTGAAGAATGAAAAAAATTTGTGTTACTATCACCATCTGAAAGCCATAACTCTCTAGATTTCTGTCTCCAATAGATTTCCTCTCTAGCTAACACCTCCTCAAGTTGTAATTTTAGTGACTTCAATTCATAAAAAACTTGTGGCACCATACCATGTTGAAGCACATGAGTATTAAAACACTCAATCATATCTTGAATCCTTTATTTCTCCTCAAAAATGTTCTTAAAATGCAAGATATTTCATTCCCTAATATTCAATTTTAAATAACTTAACTTCTTAGCAATATGAAACATATGGGACCGAGAACAAAAAGGAGCAAAATTCCACCATTTCATAAGCGGAGGTAAAAAGGAAGAATCCCTAAACCACATGGGCTCAAATTTAAATGGAGACTTAAAAGAAGCCCTATCCTCAATAACTGAAAGGGAAATTGGAAAATGATCAAAACCTGAGACCGGTCGAATAGAAGAAAATAATTCAAAATATGAATCAATCCAATTCTCAGTTAACAAAGACTGATCTAATCTCTCAGCAATCTGAGAAAAATCCCTTCTCATGTTTGTCCATGTGAAAACCCCATTCTGAGACTTATGATAAAAAAGGCTCATATCAGAAATGAAATCCCCAAAGTCATCCATAATCCTTTTATTAGGGAAAACACCTCCTTTTTTCTCATCTAAATCAGTGATAGCATTAAAATCACCCCCGAAGATAATAAAGGAACCATGTTTTAAGGGAGAAGAAATCCTCTTTAATTCACCCCATAACTTTCTCTTCCCTTGAATTCTTGATGGAACATAAATGTTAAAAAGCCATAATTTAACCTTCGAAATCTTGCTTATAACTAAAGCCAACATCCAATTTGTAGCAGATGCCACTAACTGTACCTCAATATTATAATTATTCCAAAGCAGTGCCAAACCTCTTGAAGCACTACAAGCCGGAGAAGAAAGAAAATTTCACCTTCTCCAAGATGAAAAAACCAAATCAGCAGACTCCTTTGACAACTTTGTTTCTTGCAACATAAAAATATCACACTTTTGGGACTTAATTAAGCGTCTCTTGTTAGGGGCATTTAAGCCCCTAACATTCCAAGAAATAATTCTCATTGTCCTCGAAGGGAGGCTGAAGCTCCCCTCTTCCCAATAATCGGAGAATTTTTGCTTTCCCCAAAGCAACCTTGCAAATTACATTTTAGAGCCCCTGGCTCTCTTTTTTTACGCTTACAGGAGGTAGGCATGTTTTCTTAGGCCTATTATATAAAATCCAAAATTCAATAAATAGAGCTAAAACTAAGGTATGTTATTAAATACCAATATTACAACAACCCACTCCAAAATTTAAATTGATTCCAAAACTTTAATTTTTTTCATTTTCTTAATTAGATGACTAAAACAAAGGTCTTTGTAAAAAATAATAACATGAAATAGATATCAATTACCTAATTAAAAAAAATACAAAGATTCTGAAGACTTGAAAAAACCCAGATTGATCCTTGTAAATCCTCCAACTCAAACACTTGTATATTCTTATATTCTATTTAATTTATGTTTTATGTTTTTTAATTACAGGTCATTTATTTTAAGAAAATATATAAAAAGTGAGAAATAAGTTCAATTATCATTTCTTTCACTGATGAAGCAAGACCAGATATAAACACTCCAGCAACGTACAAATACTGTTTTGGAGCGGCGCGTTGGACAGTAATTAACTTCCGCAGGAGGACAGAAAACTTTATTATGATACGTATTGTTTGTTTAGACAAATTCCATATTTATTACTGAAGGTGCCGTAAAATATAGAAATTATCTTTGTGATTCTTCTTTTCAAACTCTAATGTTGTACTTTCTATATTTAGAAAGCACGTTGCGTAAGTAATATATTAGCTAATAGACAAATTCTAGTACCGTTAGAAATAAAAATTATTTTTGAACTGTGATTTTTCTTTTCAAATTTAGAGTTGACTCAGAGTAGTTTTAGTGAGTTTTTTCAAGTCTTTTTAAATAAAAATTATATCTATTATTTCAAAATATTTTAAATAAATCAGTTTCTAAATTTACATTTAAGATAATCTTATTTCAAATATTTAAATTAAATTGATTATAAAAAAAAATAAAAACTGTCTTAAAATTTCATATTAAAATATTTTAAAAATTATAAACAATGATATCTTATTATTTCAAAATATTCTAAGACCATTTTGACCATCAAATTCCAGACCTTAACCAACATAAGCTTAATTATACAAAAACTAGACAACGTAATAGAATCTGATTTTGCAATTATTAATCCAGTTGTGGATTTTAAGACAAACACAACAAAATACAGAATAGATGGGTGTGTACATAATGCGATCTCCGCAGTTGGCTTGGGTAGAATGAAAGGAAAACACATTGCTTACGTAAAAGAAAAATTCCGTTACAAATCTACGATAATTCTGTCAGTAATCGAATACAATCTTTTGCCCTAAAACTCACTAAAAGTATATCATGATGAAACTGAATAGATAAAAAATGAATATACTAACGATTCCACTAATTTTAATAAGATCTTTAAAACTCTGCTACTAAAGAAGGAAAAAAGAAATTACTACTATTTACAAAAATAAATAATTATTTTGGGACTTTTAAAAAAAAAAATTCATTTTTAGATCAAGGTATAAAAAAGAAATGACAAGTAATTCCGAAAACAATATAAAAATGTTTAGATATAGAAATGTGATAAATCATATTATCAAATTTTTATAGACCATTGACAAAACTCTAAGAAACTAATGTTCTATAGACAAACCAAAAGAAACCTTCTAAAAATGAAAACACCTTTGTTTAGAAAAAAATGAAAAGAAAAGTCTAGCTGCTCCTTTCTTGAACTTTATAAGATTATAAAAATGAATGTTAGTATAAGAAATTAAAAGATAAAAAAAATTGTAACATCTTCCAATTAAAACCAAAATTAATTTAGAAACTATATATAAGGAAAAGAAGAACAATATAACAAACCAAATAAACCAAACAAAGACTTGAAATCTAGGTGGTAAAATATTTATAAGTATAAATAGAATAAAACAACTAGGGTGAGAAGAAACAAGAAAATAAGATTTTCATTTATATTTTCACTTTCTAAGTTTTATGATATTTAAAAGAAATTTGTTATTTTATTACTAGAACTACTACATAAAATAAAAAATATAAACATATTTTTGTCAAAAGTAAAAATATAGCAAAATAAATTTTCAAAACAAAAAAAATTAATTCCATTAAAAAATTCTGAAATGAATTGCTAGGTAAAAGGTACTAGAGGCTACAACCCTTGTATATTTTTAAGCACCTCAATAAATTAGAAAAAATCAAATTGAAATAATTAAACTATTCAAAAATAGAGCTAAAACTAAGGTATGTCTTTTAAATAACAATATTATAGCAATGCACCCCAAAATTTAAATTGACTTCAAGACTTTAATTTTTTTATTTTATTAATAGATGAGTAGGACAAAGATCTTTGTGAAGGTTAACAACATGAAACAAAAGATATCAATTATCTCAAGAAGAAAAATACAAAGATTCTGAAAACTTACAAGAAAAAACCAAAATTGATCCTTGTATATAATCCAACTCAAACACTTTAAATAGGTCACAACTTAAGGAACTCGCACGACACCAAAACACACATCAATACTCAAACTTTTGGCCTTTCAAAACCTTGTTATATTCTGAAAAATTATAATTACAAGTTCAAATGGAAGGCATCTTCTTCTTCTTTTTTTAAGAACTAATAATTTGTATTTTATATTTGTATAGTACTTTGTATGATGTTGTAAATCTTTTGTTATAATATTAGTTTGTATAATATTTTAAATCTTTTTAATAATATTTAATTTAAAGATAATGTTACATTTTGTTAGTTGCATGCAGATTATTTCAAAAGAATTACAAAAAGTGACAAATAGGTTCAATAACTTTTTCTTTTAAATTATTTTAATATTTTATTTTCCTTCTAACATATAAATTAAATTTATTAATTAATTCTACTACAAGAAAATTTCCTATTTCTACATAAAGAATATTTAATTTTAACCAATTCATTTTCACTAAATATTTAAATTTAACAAAATAATAAAAACTAAGTTTATCTATGGAAAAAATAAAAATTTATGAACAGATTCAGTATTCATTTGTTTCAAGTTATCCCTAGTGCCGACGGATAAAGCCCTAATAGCTAACATAGTAAGGAGGGGCGACTTTCGAGTATTTATGCCCATAAACTATAATTTTATTGTGAAACCACTAACAGATAGATGCTATGAAAGTAAAGTGACATGAAATTTTTTCTATTCAATATATCATTTTCTGCAATCAGAGAGCAAGTACAAATTAGTAGAACGTATGCATTGACATGCTATTTTTTTCTAAAATTGTATAGATGACACTTCAAAACTTCAAATTATAAATAAAGTGTAAAAAAATATAGTAGGTAATATATATAGTAGTTTACTTCAAATTATAAATAAAGTGTAAAAAAATATAGTAGGTAATATATATAGTAGTTTAGAATGTTTATTATAAAAATTCAAATTTATTTAGAATATTTTGAAATGGAAGGATTTAGAATATGGAAGGATGTAGTTGTTTCTAATTTTATAATATTTTAATATGATTTTTTAGAATAGTTTTATTTTTTCATATGAATTTAGAAACTTGTCATAATTGAAATGATAGAATATAATTGATAAAATATTTTAATATGAATTTTTACAATATATTCTATTTTTTTATATATGAATTACTTAGTCATTTTAATTTTTTAAATATATTTAATAAGATTGTTATAGAAACTTGTCATACTATATATAATTTTAAAATTTAAATGTTTATTATTACTAAATTAGTAATTATTAATTGATTATCATTTAATGTTTATATATAATATAAATTAGTGTATTAATTTAGAAACTTATTTAGTAAATTTAAGATTTTTGCATATATTATTAATTTATCATTATTCTTTCATTAAGATAATGATTTTCATTTCTTCCCAAGAAAGATGTGCATTGACTTTCATTGCTTCAATTTATTACTTTTATATTTTTTGACAGTTAATATTTTTCTTAAAATGTCAAATGAAAGACATTGAAATGACTAAACCGTCATAAAAAATTCATATGACAGGTAGGGGTGACCGTCAAATTCCAGGCCTGCACACAAGAACCGACATCTCATAAGGCAATCTTGAAAGAATTTTGAATTACATATCACTGAAGGAAACTTACAAAGAAGTTAAGTTACATATCTTTTCTTGAGCACAACCGTGACAACTCCGATGAATGCTCATCATCAGAAATGTGCAATTCATGTCGAAGATTTCTCAGTAAAGTTTCTCGCTCCCAAGTTAAACACCCAGTCGAAGCATAAAAAGCTCTCATTGTGGAACGGTATGCACTCATTTCTAATTCGTGTTTTGAATTCTTCTTATCGGAATGTAACTCATTGCTACTGCTACTACTAGCTACAGAACACTCAATGTTTTCTTGCACAGGCAAAGCTGATTGTGCTACCTCATCATTATGCAGCCATCTTTCACGGTGCCAAAACAGCTGAGCACGGATAACAGATAGATGATATTTCCTCTCTAGTAATGATTCCATTAATTTTACAACAAATAATCTTCCACGTAAAACTTTGACAACTCTACCTGCCTTCCATGCATGATTATCATATACTTCAATAATATGCCCCGGAGCCAATTTCCTCATTTTTGTCATCTGCGGAGGCTCTGGTCGAACTGCATCGGCCCGTACATCTTCCACAACACGTTCTCCATTGTCATCTAAAAGATTGTCATACTCGACTTGGTAATAGTGTGCATTACATGAAATGATCCAAGCCCGGAACCAAGACTGAAATATACCCCCATCTGAACGGCAAACCTCAGCATTGCATCCTTCCTTCAATTTCATGTTGTTCATACGGGTCCCTGTATTCCACAAATACAAGGAAGCAAAACCAAAAGCAAGGTCAGAAATGAACAAACAACATCTAATTTTTGCAGAAAGCAATTATCAATTAATTGATAGTAAAACACAAAGATTCAGAAAACTTACGAGAGAAACCAAAGTTGAGCCTTATATTCCCTCCAATTCAGAGAAGGTCCAACTCAAGTTACAAAAGCCACAGCAATACTCAAAACCCTCACTACAGCAATGAATAATTATATTCCGAAGGAGCACAGAAAATTTTTAGCTATGAGGAATTTTATTATCATACGTATTGTTTCTTTAGACAATCTCCCTATTTATTAGTGAAGGTGCCGCTAAAAATAGAAAATATCTTTGTGATTGCTCTTTTCAAACAGAGGTTATGTTGTACTTTCTATATTTAGCGGGCACCTTATGTGAAGAATATTTTTGCGAATATACAAATTTTGCGGATAGAAATAAAAATTATTTTTCAACTGTGATTTTTCGTTTCAAACTTAAGATTGACTCAGAGTTGATGTCATAGTTTTACTGAATTTTTTTTTTCAACTCTGTTTTGGTTGTTTCTATAATTTTCTATCATTCGAAGATCTCAGTGCTCACAATGAAGATTAGAGATGTTTTAGATTATTAAAAATATTTGATAAAATATTATTAGTTATTTTTATTTTTTAAAATTAAAAATTAATATTTAATATTTTTATATCATTGTTTTATATTATTTTGTATAATATTTAAAAAAATAAAAATATTTTATTTCATTTATTTGATGTATTTTGTGCAGTTTTTTATTTGTTTAAATATAAAAAGTGATAAATAGATTCAATTGTCAATTCTTTCAATTTATTACTTTATTTTTTCTGGTGAATAAATTTACTACTTTATTTTATTACACCTAGTTTATTTATTTTTAGTTAATTACTTACATTGATAGTATTTTAATGCTTTAGTACCTTTTTTAAGTTGCAAATGAAATAATAGAAACTAGGTTCAATATTTGTATTGGTAGCATTTTAGTTATTTAGTAGTACATTTGTGAGTTGCATGTTGTTGGTTTTTTAAACTCACACTTAATGTCTTATTTCCTATATTTATGTCAAGAATTTTTTTAAGCATATTTATTGTCTTTTTAGACTGTGATTTTTGTTTTCAAACTTGGAGTTGATGTCATAGTTTCTACTGAATTTTTCAAGTCTATTTTGGTTGACTTATTTCTATGATTTATATCATTTGAAGATCTAATTATGAAGATTAGAGATGTTATAGATGCTTTTATTCTTTAAAAATATATGAAACAATATTATTATTTTTTTTAATTTTTAAAAATTAAAAATCTACATTTTTTTATATTATAAATCGAGAGACCAAAAAAGGAGGTTTATATAGATGAGTTTAGGGGAGGCAGAGCCTCAACAGTGAAACAAAAGAGATCTAGACGAGTGTCATATACAATGCACTAAAAAAAACTCCAAAATAAAGTTGTGTTCGTTGCCATAAGGTACTAGAGAAGGATTTCATCTTGGTCTTCCAGCCATGTGGTCCACCCCTATGGTCCTTCCATCCAGACCACCTTCTTCCTTTCCATGATTTGTATTCACATGTCTACCCTGTTAAAAGGGGGAGCTCTGGTATCCTGAAGCTCTTTAATCAATTTCTTTACTGCACTCTCAAAGGTGGTTTGATTTTATGCAATCCTTGCCCATTCATATCCATCTTGCATCTCATATATAAACATGGTGGCTCAGCCTTCTTTGAGGAACCGCAGAAGTTTGTTATGTTCAACATTCATCAGGAAGCAAACCTGTACAACAATTTTATAATGTGTGAGCTTTTTAAAAAAACTAGTAAGTTCCCTAGCATTACCTTGGAATTTCTCCTCATTTCTGAGTTTCCAAATAAACCAAAGGATAAAAAAAAGACAAAATTTGTCAAATTAAGTTAGCATCCTTTTTAAGATTATGGACGAAACCAGTAACTATATCATAAGTGAAGACATGCTCAATAATGGATACTTCAAACATTAACCAGATCTCCCTCGCAAAAGGGCAGTCAAGGAAGATGTGCCGAGCGGACTCAGGTTTATTGCAGACTGAACAGAGATCATATGTAGCTACATTATTCCAAATAGGCAATCTATCCAGTAAGAGTTGCCATTTGAAACACTTGATCTTAGGGGGGATGGGGGATTTCCAAAGGTTCTCAAAGGTTTTATACCAAGAGGTGGGGTTGTGGTGAACATTCCATAGGGTGTTGACATGGTCGATCACAGAGGTGTCCTGGTTAAGCAGGTTGTAGATAACATTGGATTTAATTTTGGGGAGGGAGAGCCATCCTTCCATGGGAATGAGAGGTACCTGTGGACCTCAACATGAGTGTTCTTAGGAAGATTGAGGGTCTTATAGGCATTCTGAATCATATTGTAGGTCCGCTTATGCGAAGTAGGGAGATTAAATTTACTACTAAGTTCCTCCCAAGTGATGAGGTTGTCATTTTCTAGGATATCCATAAGATACTTGATCCCCTTATTATGCCAAAATCTAGCAGAACAACCTTGGGTTAAGGCCAGTGGCTTAGAGCTATGGTGGAGGTTCCACCATATTGACCTTTCACCATGTATAGTGTTATCACAGTCAATGCTAGAGTTACAAATAAGTCTACGCACATGCTCCCAGGCTTTCCAGATGGACTTAAAGACCCAGGTGCCTTGGACAGACACCGAGAAACTTTTAGCAAGTAGATCAGTGAGTGGGAGGGCTTTCCATGATTTGGCAGCCTTGGGGAATCCATTTTGAATGTTGTTTCTAATAAGAATCTTCCAAGGTTCTTGCCCATCTAGTGCATGAAATATCCACTTGGCGGCAAGGGATATTCCTTGCAACTTAAGATCCTTAACGCCCAAGCCTCCAAGCTTTTTGTCTAAGTGGCACCAGGCCCATTTCATCGCATGGGCCTTTCTTTTGCCCTTACCATCAGACCAGAGGAAGTGTCTGATAGCCTTTTGGATTTCATAAATTTGATAATTGTTAAACATCCAAACTGAAGAGTAGTAGATATTGTATGAGGAGATGATTTTTTGACATACTTGAACCCTACCTGCTAGGGAGAGGATCCTATTATCCCACTTGTTGAGTTTCCTATCAATTTTCCCCTTAACCCAAGTCCACATGTCTCAAAGAGAGGGAGACATAGAGAAGGGGATACCGATATACTTGACAATCATGTTGGGTCCTCCCCATGAGTACCCGTCTTGTTGTAACTAGTCTGGAGGTTCATCTTTCTAGCCAAGCAGAATAGATTTGGAGCTGGAGATCCTGGCTCCAGAGGCTTTACCAAAGGTGTCAATTTTTAGGTTGAGGGAATCGATGTTTTGCCTAGAGAGCTCCAGGAAAAAAGAGGTATCATCAGCAAACTGGATATTGAGCAATTCAGAGTCATCCGCCAGCACAATGCCATGGACTCTAGGAGATAGAAGAGGGCATCTGAGGCAATAACAAACAGAGCAGGGGCAAGAGTGTAGCCCTGCCTAATGGATCTAGAGAGAGGAATAGGTTGGGATTGGGTTCCATTAACTTCAATCATGGTGGAAGCATCTTTGAGGAGAAGTCAGACATAGTCATAGAACTCGTTAGGGAAGACAAAAGCTTGGAGCATCATGAGGATGAAATCCCACTCGACTCTGTCATAGGTTTTTTCAAAGTCCACAAGGAACATGGTAGCATCCTGGTTAGAAGTTCTGGCCCATTCCATGGATTCCCAACTAGTGACAAGGTTTTCCAATATGTATCTTCCTTTAATGAATCCAGTTTGGGTAGAGAAAATGAATTTTGGAATAATTTTTTCAAGGCGGGTAGCTAAGGCTTTGGCAAGGATTTTATAGGAGATGTTAAGGAGGGTGATTGTCCTCTAGTTCTTTATGAGCATTTTGTCTCCTTCTTGAGAGATGAGTTTAACAATACCTTTATTTATGAATTCCCCCATGGTGCCATTGTCAAGAGCTTCATTGTATATGTCATAGAGGTCATGTGTGACCCATTCAAGATTGGCTTTGTAGAACTCCGCAGTGAGACCATCGGGGCCTGGGGCCTTATTATCCTTGAGGGCCTTAATGGCATCGGCAATTTCTTGTATAGAGATCCTGGCTCTGAGAAGGAGAGCATCATCCTCAGGGTTTAGGGATGATAATACTACATTTGTGTCGAGCCTCTTTCAAGGCTTCATTATCTTCTGAGGTAAAGAGAGTTCTATAGAACATTTCAAAGGCCTCTTTCATATCATTGAGATCTAGGAGTTCCTTGTTGTCTACAGTTATTCTCTCAATTTTTTCTCTGTTTTGCTTCTGCTTAAGGAGGTTAAAGAAGATTTTGGAACCTTTATCTCCAAATTGTAGCCAGTGGTTGTGAGCTCTAATGAAGGCCCCCCTAATTTTGACTTGCTGGTGCTTCCTGAGGATATCTCTGGCTTTAGAGACACGCTAGGCCAAGGTAGGGGAGGAGGGATTAGACTGAATATCCTATTCTAAGGAATGGAGGCAATGGGTGAGAGTTTTTTCCATGGCTCTAGAGTCCTTGGCTTTCTTTTGGCCAATAGTTTGGAGTACTTTCTGCTAGGAGGAAACATTCCTTGTCCACCTAAGGGTGCAGGATTGGGGAAGTTGAGGCTAAAGGTTGAAGAGCCTGACCACCTTAATGGCACCTAGAACATCTTGGTCTTTGAGGAGGGAGGTGTTGAGAATAAATTTCTTACTAGAGGAGCTACTGATAGGGATAGTGTTTCTAGTGTTAATTACCACTAGGATAGGAAAGTGGTCAGAAAGGGTAACTGGCAAGATAACAACCGCACTCCCTAAGTGATTAGGGGAGAAGGAGAAGAAGTCGTTATTAACATAAAATCTATCCAGTCTGGAGTAAATGTGATTGGGACCTTGTTGAAATTTGCACCAGGTGTACCATAGGTTAGAGACAACAGTTTTAGTACCCTCAAGGGGGGTCAAATAACTGAAGTTTTTGTTTAAGTTTGTCCCAATGAGGTTTTTCTGCATTCTTCCATTCAAAAGGAATTCCCCCAGCCTTGTCATCTTGATGCTCAATCATATTGAAGTCTCCAGCCACTATTCAAGGGATACTTGGGAGGGAAGTTAGCCAGATCCAAAGGGACACTCTTTCCTTGTAGTCATTAGGTGCATATATAGAGCATACGCCAAAGATGCAACCCCTAATATCAAGGGTAGCCCAGGTTGCTCTATTACATGGGGAAATCTCTGTATCCCTAATGTTTCTTGCCCACTTAGGGGAGATAAGAAGGCCAACTCCTCCCTTTCCTTTCAGGTGGTTGGTGCAAATTTTGATTGCATCTCGCCAGATAAAGTCAAGTGAGCTGTCAAGATGGAATCCCATGGATTTAAGTTCTTGCAGCATCAAGAAATTTAAATTCTTGTGATGGCTCAGAGAGCTTTTGATGACAAACTTCCTATCAGGTGACTCAAGGCCTCTAATATTCCAAGAGATGTATTTCATTAGAGAGGAGGGTTAAGAGGTTCAACTAGGGAGACTGCAAGGATCTCTAGATTTCTTCTTATTCTTGGAACCCATAGGCCTACCTTTCTTCTTAGCCAAGGAGGATCCTTTTATAAGTTCGTCCTCATCTTCACTAGCTTCAGATGGTTCATTCCTAGTAGCTGCAATTCCTCCTATGCCGGATCCAAGCATCTGGGAGTCTGGAAAGCCAAGGAGCACTGTGCTAGACCTAATTTCCTCAAGACCCTTATTGGTGTAGATTACTTCAATAACATGATTATCTTCTAACTCTTTGAGCATAGAAGTTGTCGAAGGGTTGGTGTTATTAACTTTAGGGGTAAGCCCTGTAGGTGATGAGGAGTCCGAATTCTTGGGGGTTTCAGATCTGATCATCAAACTTGCAGGGTTATCACTGGTGCTAGCAATATCAGCACTTCGACTAGGGTTCTCAAGTTTTTTAACCATTTTTTAACCACAGAGTTCGTCGGGGTTCGAGCGAGAGTGGGTGAGCAATTATTTGTAGGGAGGGGGTAATCACAGATGCCTGTTACTTGGCTGATAATTGGGATAGTAGGATGGCTTTGATTCAGGGCGTTTAGGTTGCTAATTTTCCTCCTTTGTTTCCTAGAAGTGACCAACTAAAAACAGTCAGAGGGCGATTCTGTAGGACCAATTATTGGGTTAGAGGCTGGACTGAGGTGTTCAGAGACAAGGGGTGTGTGATCAATGTGCATGGGTTTTGATTCTAATGAATTGGTGACAGGAATAGCGGCTTCTTCATTAACAGGGAGCGGGGTGGATGAGTCTTGATAAATCTTGGTTCTAGGGTTTAAGGATGCATCAGATGAGTTAATGTTGGGTTTATTTTTTTTGCGAGTAATGATAGGGAAATTTTTCCGAAGATGCCCTTCTCTTTTGCAGAGAAAGCATGCATTTAATCCTCCAAGCATTTCAATAGGGTAGACAAAAGTTTCTTCATTAATGTTTAGGGTTAAAGATGGTGGGATATCAATCCCTGGCTTAATCGATACAAGCATTCAGGAATCCAGGTTAGGGACGAGGCAAGTCATTTCATCAATACTGATTGTTTTTCCAAAAGGTTTCATTAACTGTGGAAGAAAACACCAAAGGAAGGGGGCACATCCTTGAGAATGACCCACCTAGGGGAGGACAGTGTGAGAACCTCTTCACCAACCGCCTCTAGAGAACAAGCTAGGGCATGGAAGGAAGTATTCTCAACTATCCAGTATTGATGTTTTAGTGCCTCCCTTTGAGCCTCATGAGTGTTAAAGAAAATAAGGTAGAGACCCTTTTGAATTTGTCTGCAGAATGATATTTTAAGCCCTAATTTTAATTTCCAGAGGTTATGAAACCAATCATCTAAAAATTTCCTAGGTGGACATTTCTCAACAACAACACATGCAAAGAAAATGGCCGTATTGCTTAACCTAGTCTTTTCCGAGGCAATTTCATTCAACATTTCTATATTGGGCGAAATGCAGAAGGAATCCGAGATAGTTCTAGGGCACTTACCTTCCTCACTGGATCATTCTTTGCCAGGAGCCTTAGAAAATCGCACATTAGGGTTGACTCCATTTGCAGGCGGGGAGATGGTTTCAGCGAAGGATTTTTTTGGTGGAGACTTAGCTTGATCGTTCTTTGCCAGGAGCCTTAGAAAATCGCATGTTAGGGTTGACTCCATTTGCACAAGCGACCAGGTAGGTGGGGGGTGCTACGAATTAATTGAAGCCCAGTATTAATTTGCAAACAGAAGGAAAGAAAAAAAGGGAAAAAAGAGCAGTGGATAGGAATTTCAAACTGGGTGGAGGAGAATTAACCCCTCCACATAGATGTCAAGGTGTCCATGTCACCAAGGTCACCTCGAGCAGCTCGCAAACAACCAGTCTTAGTGTTCGCAGACCCTGAGGTTCGCAGATGCCCAAAATCTACATTTTATATTTTTATATTATTGTTTTATATTATTTTGTATAATATTGTAAATCATTTTCAAGAATATTTTCTTTTCTTTATTTGGTGTTATTTTTTAGGTGCATGTAGTTTTTTTGTTTTTTTTAAATATAAAAAATTGATAAATAGATTCAATTGTCATTTTTTTCAATTTGTCTTAATCTTTAATTTTCCTTCCAACAAGTAGATAAATTTGTTAATTTGCACATATTTTATTTAATTTTAGTTAATTCATTTTGACCAAATATGTCATTTGGACAAAATAACAAAAATTAGATGTAATACTTATATTGATAGTATTTTAGTCAATAGTGGGTTGTTGTGATGGTTAAGTTGCACGGTTGGTTCATAGCTCTAGGTTAAAAGAGTTTACCCCTTAAAAAAAATATTGATAGTATTTTAGTGCTTTAGTACATTTTGTTAGTTGCATTGTTTTTTTTTAGAAAAATATAAAAAATTATAAAGAGTTATAGTTATCAATTTTGTCAAGGTATCTTTAGTTTTTTATGTTTTTTGAAAATAAAAGATAGAGCTAAAATAATATCAATATAAAATATTAAGATAACTTCTATTTATTTATTTTTTGTGCTTTCTGAAAATAAATAGGCAACTAACAAAATGTACTAAAGAACTAAAATACTATTAATATAAGTATTGCACCTATTTATATTACTTTCTTGAAATAAAATATTTTGTCAAATCAAATGAAATTATTAATTTATTCTAGTAGCCTTTTTTCTATATAGAATCAAGAGCATTTGATTCATTTTGTTCAAATATTTTAACTACAACATTTCAACATAAAAAAAAGTATAAAATAACATCACAACAAATAAAAACTAGCATACTTATATTTTTAAAAATATATGTAAAATAGGAATATCAATTCAAATTATACAGAGCCATAAATATAAGATTACTACTTGTAAATATAAGTCCCATTAATAAATTTCCTATCACCAAAAAAATTGAATTAAATTAAATTGGATAAAATTAAAATTCACAAAACAATTGAAAATAAATTGACTATTGCATATTTAGATTTTATTAATATTTAATATTTAAAATAAATTTAATTACAATTTTTTTAATATTATAAACATAATGAAAATCTATCAAAATAATTAAATTTAAACATATATATTAAAATAGAGGTTTAAATAGATTAAAAAATTTAAATTATGGGATTAATTGTTCTAAGCTTAAACTTTTGATTAGAACAAGTTATAATTAAATTGAGTATTAATTGAAGAAGTTCACACTACCCTCAATGTATATTATGTAATAGAAATATAAATTTTCATTGGATTGGGGATTCCAAAAATTTCAACTTATAAAATGAACTAAAATCATTTAAAATCTACCTCTCAAGTTATTAAATTTTGGGATGAAAGAAAAGAATATACCTTATTGATAAAATCTAATGAATTAATTTAAATAACATATGTAAAATAGACGCATCAATTTAAAGTACAAAGAGACATAAATATATAAATATTAATTCTAAATAGAAATCCCACTACTAATTTTTCTATTGTCCAAAAATCAATTTAAATTAAATTGAACAAAATTAAAATTAAAAAAATTCTATTACAAATTTACAATTTTTTAATATTTAATATTTGTAATAAATGTAATTAAAATTTTTGAATACTATAAACATAATAATAAAAATATATCAAAATAATTAAATTCAAACACATTAATAATTGAAAATCCTTTTTCATATTAAAAATATTAGGGAAAAAATGTAGAGGTGGAGAGGAGCCAAATTTTGCGGAAACGTCATAATACGACCAAAGCTGCGGTGTTTCCATGAAAGGCAAAAGAACATGGATAGATAGATAGGAAACATATCATTTGACATTCTACTCTTTGGCACTGGGGCGAATGCTATTCCGCTAGGATCTGGGAAAGCTGGAGAGGTGTATTAGAATATCGAAGCCCTAATTGAAATACGTGATGCTTTGGCCAACTTCATTGAGATAAAGGAAGATTTCCTCAATGGCAACATGGGATCCATGCTGAATTTACTCATCAACATTGACATTAAGAACAATGAGCGAAATCAAGAGCAATTAAATTGAATCACAGCAGATAAGAAAAATAAAATTAATACTATGAGCAATTATTAGAAATTTGAAAAATCTTAATATATTTGTAAAATCTTAATATAATAATGAAATAAATGTATGATATGAGTAAAGAATGAAGGAAAGAGAGAAAGAACTTAGAGTTGGCTAAGGTGAGCAAAATTGTAACCCATTTATGTGGGATGACCTTACAACAAACTTAAAGAGATTCTTTTTAAAGTTCTTTGTTAATTTAAAGATATCTACCTTGTAGAGGGAGGAGGCATTTAATAAGAATACACACCTTCCCTATTTCAAAGAAAAGTGGATTCTTAATGAACGATTTGGTTTCTAATGGAGGAATACACAT
This sequence comes from Cryptomeria japonica, assembly GCF_030272615.1. Lineage (NCBI taxonomy): Eukaryota > Viridiplantae > Streptophyta > Pinopsida > Cupressales > Cupressaceae > Cryptomeria > Cryptomeria japonica. The sequence continues at coordinate 222,978,847 of NC_081411.1, read as the reverse complement.
TTTCAAGCAAGGAAAGAACTTGCATGAAGAACAAACAATTCTATGCAAGAAAAGATATAAGTTATAAAAGGCATAACTCAACAAATAGACATGATATCATATTCCTTTCTTTTACGTTACTATTTCTTACAATTTAATTCTATAATTGTAACTTTAAGTTTCAAATTCAAAACAACAATTAATTTTTAATAATTTTGTAAGATATTATTAAGTAGATTTATATTATATTAAAATTTTATTAAATATATTTAATTTTAATATTTTAAAGTTTATTATACTCTTATTTTTTAAATTCATTTAATATTTTTACATATTAGATTTTAAACTTTTAATTTATTAAAATTTTACTACTTTCATTATCAAATTTAATATAATATAATTTTAAAAATAAATTAAATTTTTTTATTAATATAATTTGATCACAAAATTTTTGTTTCAAGTTTTTCCTTGTCAATCTCAAACAGTGAACTTTTGACCTAATCTTTAGGCAATACATTCATATAATAGGCTTTCTTTTCTTGTTTTCAATGTTTATTAGGTGCTCTTCTAGATAGTGTCATGACTTACTTGAAAGCATCAATAAATGAAATTGCTAACGGATCCATATAAGAAAGTTACAACTTCTAATATTGGAATATATGAAATCTAAAAAACAATTATGATTATTTTGTTTATTATATATTGTACATTTTTTCAATTTATTTTTTAATATATAATCCTACATAAAGAGTAATCAAAAAAAAAAAAAAAAAGTGATAGACAAATCAGTAGAATCTGCTTCTCAAATTTTTAAATCTAATCTTGAATTTCAACAATGACAGAATCTGATTCTCATGTCTGCGGTTGCCTAGGTTAGTACTAGAGGAATAATAGACAGATCGTATGTAAAATTATATTAGCAGTACAATAATTGTGTCAGAACTTGAATTATGAAACAAAAAAATTACTAGTCAAATACAGTTTTTCACATTAAAACTCATTAAACAGTTCATACCACGACGAAAGTGAATTGAAAAGTAAATAAATATGCATGATGAAAATGAAGATTTACAACAATTTTGAAACAAAATTTATTGTTAATGAGCGTTATAATAGAAAGAAAAGGCTGCGACCATCGGTAAACAGAAATTAACATTATCATGGTCAATAGAAAAAATAGCAAGCTTAAAAAAGCAAACTACATACATCCTATTTTGAATCAAGGGAATAAAGAATCTTTTGCTCACAATAGCCAACATCTCAAGATGCAATCTTGAATTACTTATCAGTGAAGGAATCTTACAGAAAAGTTATCTTACAGAGCTTTTCTTGAGCACAACCGTGACAACTCAGATGAATGCTCATCATCAGAAATGTGCAACTCATGACGAAGATCTGTCAGCAATGTTTCTGGCCCCCAAGTTAAACACCCAGAAGCATAAAATGCTCTCATTGTAGAACGATATGCAGTAATTTCCAATTCGTGTATTCTACAGTCTACTTCATTTTCAGGAAAAAAATCATTTTGTCTGCTGTTTGCACATTCACAGGGAGACTGGGGATCATCAAAATGACTTTCATTGGAACTCTGTTTTGAATTCTTCTTATCAGAATACAACACATAATCTAACTCATTGCTACTGCAAGTACTAGGAGACATGCACAAGTATTCCTCGCGCACAATTTTTTTGCGTGAAGAAATTGGATCTACCTTTTTGAGCACAGGCAAGACTGATTGTGCTACAAGCTCTTGATACCTAAACTTTTTAGCTGCACTCCTTTCCTCAGAAGCATCTTCTGTCTTCAAAATATCTGCTTGATAGCCGCATGGGACTTCATTGCCTGCCTTTCTTTTTAGATACTTTGTTCCAAGTTTGTTGGGCTCATCATGTTCATGTTCAGTGAATCCAGCATTTGCTTTTTTATTAAATTCCAGAAATTGATTTTCAAAATGCGACTTCTTCTTGAGCCAAAATCCCATTTTCAAGAAATGGTCTCTACCAGCCTGCATACAAAAGCACAACAATAAGTATCAAACAATTGAAATAAATACTTGTTATGGCATACATTACTCAATTTATTTCCAATAAATTTCCAAATAGCATGAGAAAACCTCAGTACATGTAATTTAATTACTTAAACTATTAAAATTAAGAAATAAAAACCCCTAATGCATTATTCATTTGAGAAGATAAATACAAGTCGAAAACCAAATCAATAACGAAGGTATGGAACTGATTTCTACCTCAACATTATTATGCAGCCATCTTTCACTCTCCCAAAACAGCTGAACGCGAATAACAGATAGATGATATGTCCTCTCCAGTAGCGATTCCATTAATTTTACAACAAATAATCTTCCAGGTAAAACTTTGAGAACTCTACCTGCCTTCCATGAATGATTATCATATACTTCAATCATATAAATAGGTGCAATACTTATATTGAATTGCATGCTGTTCATACTAGACTATTAGATCCCTGCAATCCACAAGTAGATGGAAACAAAAACAAAAGCAAAGTCAGAAATGACGAAACAACGATTCTTTTTTGGTTTAACCTCACATTGATATACACAGTACACTCACTTCCCACTTAAAAATAGAAAAGTGTGATAAACTACAAAATCTGAGATTTCTTCAGAAGAGTTGAAAAGAGAAAATTTCAATCAAGGAATCCTCTACTATGATGTGCACTTGTTGCTGTAACGCGTTTTGCAGATATAATAAGTAGCTCTTTATAACGCTTCTAAGTAAACTAATAATAATAACTAATTTTTGCAGAAACAAATAACTACTTTTGGACTTTCTTTCTTATAATTTTATTAATAATTAAAAAAAAGTGTATTCCTTTTTTAGGTCACCATAGACAAGAAATGGTTGGGAATTTCACAAAATAAAAATGAAAATGTTCATCCATAAAAATTTGTGAAATCAAATCATTAATAATAAAAAAATTTAATTGAAATATAAACATAATGAAAATCTATCAAAATAATTAAATTTAAACATATATATATATATATGTTTTAATAAGTAAATAGCTACAGAGGGGCAACACCCTTGTATTAAACAAAAAGGAGAATACAAGGCCTGATTCAAAAAGAGCAATAGGGGAAAGAATCAGGAAGAAAACCCCCTACCTTAGCTCTAGTCCAAGACAAGAAAGACCAGCCCTGAAGGATGGAAGAGTACAAACATATACCAACCTCTTACAGATACAGAGGTTTTAAGACAAAAACATACAAACTCAAAAAGAAAAGAGACCGGAGGGCCTAGTGACAACCAGAGTCAAAGAGAGTCTTCAGAAACATCATTCACAAGCGCATTAGCCGCATCCAGAACAATGGGGCATTTCGTACCACAATTCGAATGAGCAGCTGATTTTTCCTTCTCCTTTGGGAATCAATAGTCATTTGGAAACCACTCTTCGCCCAACCCAAAACCCTAGTCATCTCCATCCACTAGATCTCCATTCTCCAAAATCCCAAAGTCATCAGTTCTTGCTAGATCTTCATCACAGAGAAATTTTGGCCTCCATTCCGATGTGAAACTGCTTTGTATGCCACCCGCTTTAAGCAGGTTATCAATGTTCTTGGAGATGTCAGGCCAGTTTGCTTGGAGAGACTTGAAATCCAGAGAATTAACAATCACGAGATTCTTTACCTCCACTCCATTTTTTTAGTGACATATAGTAATTTTGGGGTTGTGGAATTCTAAGATTAGCATCAATATTGTCCAATACAACATCTATTTTCCCCAACAGGCAATGCTTAAACATCATTTGCATTAGCAGTTTTGCTTTCTGCTTACTAGTACCCATGTGAATTATCATTGCAAGAAAAAAAGTTGGGATATTGGCGTTGGCTTTGTAACTATGATAAGCCATGAGGAATTCCTTTCCTAGAATCCTCTTAAGGCTATGGAGAATAAGAGAATGCCAAGAGAAGCGGACCTCTTGCAGACGTCTATCCGTGATTTCGCCCAAGAAAGCCATTTGGTGATAAGTAGCTTCAAGGAGGATTGGGGTCTCCATAATGAATCGCCAAGAAAGGAAAGCAGTTGTTTGATGGAAAGAAGGGTATACCATTGTTAAATAGCGCAACATCAAACCAGACAATACGGCACCCTGCAAGCAATTCATACCCAATAAATATCCACACGCATGAGATGCCAGTATCCAAAAAACCATTTGCGCCAAAGCTCCTCAACTTGGTCCAACCATTTGCACCAAAGCTCCTCAACTTGGTGTTGATTGACTTTAAGCATCAAGTGATCATAAACAAATCTTGAGAGGATCTAGTCGTAACTAGATATTAATAAAGTACACTTATATTTAATTACCACAAGGCCAAAAACTGGGACTAATCAATGATGTCGACAATTCATCACATCTCATTGGTAAGAAGAGACCATAACAGGTAAATAGGGCAAACAGTCGATCTCTCCACCAGAAACCATGACCGGGGGTATAGCAGCTACCGGGGAGTAAAGCAACGATTTGCTCCACAACCGGAAGTTGTGGAATGAGCTAGAAAGCGTGAAACCATCAATAGACCCAACCGAATAGTGTCCCCCTAAAGGAAAGTGAGGAAAGCATGTCAACCAATGGAACCAATGCCACATCACCAACCAGCCCAAAAAAACATCATTGGAGGAAATTCAGGTGGGGTCACCTACGGCTATAGCCAATTTAGAAAGTCTATCAGCTTCACCATTACCTTCCCTATAGATGTGGCTAACCCAAAATTCATCAAAGGCAGCTAGCAACGCCAAGATCGGTTGAAGCCATTGGTTAAGGCGCCAACTAGGGATGTTATTACAGTGGATCGCATTAATAACATTTAATGAGTCTCCCTCCAAATGAATTCTCTGTACCCCTAGCTCCTTCCCTAACTGAAGACCTCTAAAAGCCGCTCTTAATTCTGCTTCATTATTAGTGGCCACACCAATCTTTTCAGAGATTTCTTTTATACAGAGACCATCAGAATCCCTCAGAATACAACCAACTCCACTTTGACCCGGATTTCTTGCAGAAGCACTATCAAAGTTTCCTTGCTCCAACCAACCTTTGGTGCATCCCATTTCACCCCCACTCTTGGATTGGTCTGATCCATTGGGATACCCAGTACGAAGATTGGAGAGATGAGAAGGTTTGGAAAAACTAGCTTAATCTTACAATCCCAGTCCATGAACAAAATTTTCTTTAATGTTTTGGATTGGGCAGCCTCATTTAGGAGCTCAGTCAGGTGGTTCTCAATCTTCCCACAAAGAGACAATAGGCTCATTTCTTTACCCTAGAAGATTATGCGGTTCCTTTCTTTCCAAATTTCCCAAATTAGAAGAGATGGGAGGATAAAAAGCAAATAAGCAAAAATAGCCTTACTTGTCAATTTAGGCCATTGCAAAAACTAGTAATCCAGCCCTGTTGGGAAGGGGCCGAAGATTCTCAATTTTCCCATGAAATGCCACCAGCAGTGACTGGAGAATTTGCAATGGAGAAGAAGATCATCCGCAGTCTCTTCCTGTTCCAGACATAAAGAACATCTGTTGGGTCCACTAATACCCATTGACTGGAGTCTTTCTTGAGTTAAGATTTTTCTCTGACAAGCCAACCAGGCAAAGGAGCCTGCTTTGGGAAGGAGATGTTGATGCCAAAAAAGATTAAAAGGCTAGTCTTTTTTATCAATAGCCGCTTCTTTAAGTTTGTAACCAAAACATACTTTGTATTTACCATCGAAGGAACCACACCACCTAATAATATCCTTATCAGGGGATGGGAAATAAACCTTTCATTGAGAATGTCAGTAAACAGATCCTTTTGAAGCTGATCCAAGTCCAATTGATCCAAAGATTTCCATTTCCATTTGGCAATACCATTTTCTTGGATCGGATAACCATAATCATAGATATTGTGCCCCCAAAGGCGACAGGTTTCTGCTATAATAGGTTGCAGAGAGGGGTTGTGACATAGGGCATCTTCACCAAACCAAGAATCAAACCAAAAGGAGGCATCCCTACTATTCCTAACATCCCAGGTAACCTGATCACTTATGATTTCCCTTCTATCCATAATGAAATTCCAAATAGCCAAGCCTCTCGGAGGATTGTTAAAAGTCAGAATCCTTTTAGGCTCTAGGGAATCCAGATATTTATGTTCTAGGAGCCTTACCCATTTTTTCTTCCCACCGCTACAAATCTCCCAAACCAACTTAGCACCCATTGCTAAATTCATAATCGAGATTTGGCGAATGCCAGCACCTCCTACGTTTTTGGTTGGCAGATCTTTTTCCAGGCTATCAAAAGGAATTTCCCTTTGTCATTCGAACCATTCCAAAGGAAATTTCCTATTAGATAAATCAATTCATCTTCAATTGCCATTGGTACTCTCAGGCAAGCCATGGAAAAAACTGGTAGCACTGAAAGAACTAACTTTATCATAGTGAGCTTCCCAGTAGTGGATAACCACTTGCCTTTCCAAGTTACAAGTTTGGATTTGCACTTGTCAATAAGATGCTTCCAGTAGTGAATTTTGTTGCTACCAATGAAGAGGGGGGTACCAAGAAACTTCCCTAGGAAGTTTGCGACTCTGAGATTAATAATCCTTGATAATACAGCTTGCAAGTTAAGCGAGGTGTTGACAAAAAACACTTCAGATTTGTGCCAGTTGATTTTCTACCCTGAAGCCAAATAGTAATCATCAAGGCATGTTTTAATAGTTCTAGCTTCCCTCCTACAGGCTGAACCAAACACAATGGTGTCATTAGCAAACTAAAGATGAGTCATTTTTTCAACCCTTATTGCCACATTAACTCCAACCCAATGATCATCTTGCAGAAGAGCTCTTATAGATCGACCTAAAGATTCAACCATTATGATAAACAAAAATTGTTATAATGGATCACCTTGTCTAATTCCTCTTGTCGAAGAGATAAAACCATGGGATGAGCCATTAACCAGAACAGAGAATTTGGGGGAAGAGAGACAACTCGTGACCCAAGTGAGCCATTCCTTGCAAAAGACAAATTTATTAAGAACATCAAATAAGAAATCCCTATCCACTATGTCATAAGCTTTGTCCAGTTTTAAAATCATACAGGAGTCCTTGGTCTTCCTGGCTATGTGAAGCATTTCATGAGCAACGATAATGCCTTCCACAATGGATCTTCAAGGGGCAAAACCACTTTGTTTATTTGATATGAGATGTTTAAGAAGGGGCTTCAATCTGTTAGCTATGATCTTCGTTACAATCATATATACAGTGTTGCATAGAGAAATGAGCCTAAAGTCACTCATCTGTTGTGGATTTTGCTTCTTTGGAATTAGAGTCAAAAAGGTTTGATTAAAAGCCCCTAACATAGTCATCTTCTTTCTTGATTCTTCTACTACAAGATGAAGATCTCAAGCAATGATATCCCAAATATGATGGAAGAAAGCAACAAGGAAGCCATCCAGGCTAGGAGTCTTATCCGGTTTCAGCTGGAAGGTGGTATTTCTTACTTCATCAATTGAAATAATAGTACAGAGAGTTGTATTTTGATCACTGGATATAATAGATGGGATTGAGTTCAGAATTTTGGCTCTTGCTTCATGGTCGATCTGATGGTCCCCATTCAACAAAGAGTCAAAGAATCTTACAGCGTCCTATGCAATATCCTCATAATTCCTGACAGTGATTCCATCTAGTCTCATAATCTCTGATATCCTATTTCTATTTCGATTGGCAATGGCTGACTGGTGGAAGAATTTGGTGTTTATATCACCTTCCTTAAGCCATAACTCCCTTGATTTTTGATGCCAGTGGATTTCCTCACACCGAAGGATTTCATTTAGGTCATATTTGAGAGAATTTTCTTTGATAAATAGATCCTCAGTCATTCTTGAAGTGATAACAGAGCTGGTTAAGTCTAACAGTTCAGCCTTAATTCTTAATTTCTCCATATGAATATTCTTGAAATGGCTCATATTCCATTCTTTGATCTTGACCTTAATATACTTGAGCTTTTTATTGAGAATAAGTAGTCTCGAATAATTCTTAAAAACCGGTTCATTCCACCAAGCGGCTATAAGGTCATACACTTCAGGCACTCTGAACCACATTTTTTCAAACCAAAATGGGATACCTCCCTCAGCTTGACCCAAGGCAACCTCCAAATAGATCGGGTAGTGATCTGATCTGATAAGTGGGAGAATCGACAATTCTAAGGCTAAATTTTGTCCTAACCACTCACCAAAGACAAGAAACTGGTCAAGCCGTTCAACAATATTAGTAAAACCCACTCTCCGGTTCATCCATGTGAAAATACCATTTTTCGGAACAAGGTCTAAAAGGTGATTCTTCTCAACAAAAACCAAAACTTCCTTCTGGGATGTACCAATTCTCTAAATACCCCCACTTTTCTTAGTGCCAAAGAGGATAGCATTGAAGTCCCCGGTTACCACACAACTACCATTGGTAATATCGTTTAGTTTGCTGGATAAGAGATCCTAGAGAGCCTGTTTATCACTAGCAGTCTGTACACATTGAAAAGATTGAAATTCTCATTCCGTCCAAGAATAGTAACCGAGCAGTGTTGCCAATACTTATCTTCCCCTACAAGAGAGATCTTAACATTCATGGGGTTCCAAATGATTCCCAAGCCACCAGAGGCTCCATCCGATTGCCTAAAAAACCCATTCCACTATTTCCAAACTCTCATTTTAGCAACAGTCTCAGCCTTGCTCCATTTAGTTTCCTATAGTAGCCAAATATCTCCTTTAGTGTCATCAATCTGGTGCTTAATCAAGCGCAATTTTTGAGGGGCATTGATGCCCCTAACATTCCAAGATAGGAGTTTCATTTCTCCTGGGGAAGGGTATTTCCCTTCCCTAAATTAAGTTTGGTTTAACCACTGGCAACACCAGCCACTGCTAGCATAAGTTTTTTGGACTTGTGCCCCCGCACACCTTTTGGCTTAAAATTTGGTTTGTCAATAGTTGAATCCGACTTACCAAAACCTTTTGAAGTACCCTCCAATATAAGATCTCAGTCTGGTTTAAAGTCTTCCTCCCCCTCCGAGGTGGAGGTTTCAATTTCACTATCTTCTAGCTCAATGCCTATCAAGGAGAAGATTTTCCTTCCCATCTCCATCATAATGCCAGTCTCCATATCCTGAGAGTGAAGATTTCCATCTTCAATTACCAGTTGATTCTTGGACACAAAGGGGGAGGGTGGAAGTGAATCCGCTAACTTGGATTCAATGTCTGCCTGTAGGGTTTTGGTCATCTCTAAAAATGTGAGAAGATCTTGTTGACTCTCGCATTGACCAGAGGAGGGAGGAATTATGATCAAAGGGGTTGCTTCTGTTAGTGGAGCATTCTCCTTGTCAAGAGTGTTGTTGCAAAAAGCTTCTCTAGTGTCAAAGGCAATAGGAGGTTTCGGTTGCAGATTTACCTCAATAGGAGATTGCATACAGGAATAACTTCGTTGTATCGTAGCCAAAACAGCATAACTAATACAGGTATGATCTAAGGAAAAGCATTTAGGACAAATATGCAGTTGATCTTCTCTATCAATCTTTTGTATCCAGATCTTCCTTACCCCAATAATTCTGACTTCATTGGGGATCTTGGTGATTTGATCCGAGCTAATACAAATCCTGAGGAAGCTTCCCCATAATTTATCCTCCAAGATGCCATCTGCTGATACAAAGGTGCCAAGGTCTTTGCATATATTCTTAATGACATCAATGTGCCAATAATCTGAGGGATAGTTATACAATCTTATCCATACCTTGTTGTCTGGTAGTACATACGTTCAGGGGTTGAAATTGGGTTGCCAATCAATGGTGTGAGCTTCAATGCCATCTAAGATTTATGGACCTTTGTTTTTTGTTTGTCTCTTATCCTCATTGCTCATAAATTTAATCATATAGAAATCATTCAGGAGAATATTAATGTTAATATCCTTTCCCCACTATGCTCTACACTAGGATTAAAAGTTGTCCTTAACCCGCTTTCCACCAACCCACTTGATGAAAAGGCAAGACTCAAGCAGATTTGACCTAGCAGAATTAATTTTATTCTCATTCACAAAGATGGTGGGTCTTGAGATTTTTCTTACCGGTTTATGAAAACGAGGTCGCTGAGGGAGGGAGGCGGCTCTTCAAAATTCAGGGCATCTTTCTTGGTTTGACCAAGGGTTCCAATTGTTAGGGCAGAAATTGGATCTCCAAAACTTGGCTTGGTCCATCCTTGAGATATCTTGCCTGAAGCGCCCATTTAGCTTTTGGAGATTACCGTGTTCAATTGGGGGAACCAAAAAAGAGTAATTATGAGGATTGCCTCTCTCGGGTACCACACTGGAAATGCTAGGTTCAGGCAGTGGATACCAGTTTTAGGGGGCCTCAGATGCGGGATGCTTAGCCTTATGAAACCAACCTTTGTTATTCCGAATGAAACCATTCTCCTTCCACTTATGCGGGTCAATATGGCACTGGTTACCACTTGAAAAAGGGTTTCCATAGCTTAACCACGGTTTGGAATGCCTGTTGCCCTGGACCATATCTGCTAACCCAGCATTGATCGGTTTCTGAATAGCTTACAATCTACCTGTCTCGATGGGGAAGGCAATGTCCGCTTCATCGCTCCAAGATCCAACCTTCATAGACTGAGTGCTGGAATAACACACATCAGTAACCCTGCTCCTATCACCGGTGTCGATCCTGCTGCCATCCAGTGCCGCCATTTCGCTCCTTCTGTTAATACTATAATATAATTTAAACATATATATTAAAATAGAGGTTTTAATATATTAAATTTTTAAAATTCTGGGATTAATTATTCTAAGCTTAAACTTTTGATTAGAACAAGTTATAATTAAATTGACTATTAATTGAAGAAGTTTCACATTACCTTCAATGCATATTATGTAATAGAAATATAAATTTTAATTGGATTGGGGATTCAAAAAAATTCAAATTATAAAGTGAACTAAAATCATTTAAAATCTACCTCTCATGTTATTAAATTTTGGGATGAAAGAAAAGAATATACCTTATTAATAAAATCTAATGAATTAATTTAAATAACATATATAAAATAGACATATCAATTTAAAGTACAAAGAGACATAAATATATTAATATTAATTTCAAATATATATCCCACTACTAATTTTTCTATTGTCCAAAAATCAATTTAAATTAAATTGAACAAAATTAAAATTAAAAAAAAAAATTTAAAAATTTACTATTGCAAATTTACAATATTTTAATATTTGATATTTTTAATAAATGTAATTTAAATTTTTGAATACTATAAACATAATAAAAATATATCAAAATAATTAAATTCAAACACATTAATAATTGAAAATCCTTTTTCTTATTAAAAATATTAGGGAAAAAATGTAGAGGTGGAGAGGAGCCAAATTTTGCGGAAACGTCATAATACGACCAAAGCTGCGGTGTTTCCATGAAAGGCAAAAGAACATGGATAGATAGATAGGAAACATATCATTTGACATTCTACTCTTTGGCACTGGGGCGAATGCTATTCCGCTAGGATCTGGGAAAGCTGGAGAGGTGTATTAGAATATCGAAGCCCTAATTGAAATACGTGATGCTTTGGCCAATTTTCTTGTTTCTGTCATGTGCGGGGGTTCTGGTCGAACTGCATCAACTGACACATCTTCCACAACAAGTTTTGCATTAAATCTGGTCATTTAAAAGGTTGTTATACTCGACTTTGTAATACTCTGCATTACATGAAATGATCCTTGCTCGGAACCAAGACTGAAAAATACCACCATCAGAACGGCGAACCTCAACCATACAACCTTCCTTGAATGTCATGTTGTTCATACTAGACTATTAGATCCCTGCAATCCACAAATAGAAGGAAAAAAAACAAAAGCAAAGTCAGAAATGACGAAACAACGATTCTGTTTTGGTTTAACCTCACATTGATATACACAGTACTCTCACATCCCACGTAAAAAATAGAGAAGTGTGATAAACTACAAAATCTGAGATTTCTTCAGAAGAGTTGAAAAGAGAAAATTTCAATAGAGGAATCCTCTACTATGATGTGCACTTGTTGCTATAACACGTTTTTGCAGATATAATAAGTAACGCTTCTAAGTAAACAAATAATAATAATAACTAATATTTGCAGAAACAAAATTGTACTGTCTTGCTTTTCTAGGTCACCATAGACGAGAAATCGCTGGGAATTTCACAAAATTAAAATTAAAATGTTCATCCATAAAAGTTTTTAAAATCGAATCACTACTAATAGAATTTTTTAATTAAAAATTAAAAGTAATTAAATCAAACTTCTAGACCTCTGACAAGAGGTTCCATGAAGAAATAATGGTCCAAAAACAAACCAAAAGAAACCTCCTAAAAATAAAAACAGTTATAAAAAATGTTTAGAAGAAAAAGAAAGGTCTAAATGCTCCTCCTTTAATCTGAATAAGATTATGAAAAAAGAATCTTCATTATAAGAAATTAAAATATAAAAAACTGTAACATTCTCTAACTAAAACTTAAATTAATTCAGAAACTGTGTATTTAAGTAATAAGAAAAACAATAATAGCAAATCAAATAATCCATAACAAATATCAGTTATATATTTAAAAATAATAATCAGAAGATTTGCCAAAGAAGCCCTGAATTCCATGGGCATCAAAGAATAAAATAAAACAGTTCAGATCAAGGAAAACAGGAAAACAAGATTTACATTTACATTTACATTTACCAGAACTATTACATAAAATCAAAAATACAAAAGTAAATATATAATAAAATTAAAAAAAAATAATAATTCTATTATAAAATCAAAAAATAAATTAAAAAACTATAATAATTAAATTATTGAAAAATAGAAGTTAGATGTTTGTCAAGAAACAAAAACTACAGCCCATCAGAAAACCTAAATTGACTCCCTGAAATTTAATCAAACGGAGATTTTTGCAGAATTTAACAACTTCAAACAAATATCAATTACTTGATGGTAAAAAACCACAGAAATTCAAGAGAACTTACAAGAAAAACCAAAGTCGATCCTTATATTCGCTCCAACTGAAATACAACTCAAGGTACACAAAGCACAGCAATACTCAAAACCCTCATTACAGATTTATAATTGTAAGCTCAAATGGAAGGCAATTAGCTGAGAAAAAATTAGCTGAGAGGAATTTAATTATCATACGTATTGTTTGCTTAGACAAATTCCATATTTATTACTGAAGGTGCCGCTAAAAATAGAAATTATCTTTGTGATTGTTCTTTTCAAACTCAGAGTTAATCTTGTACTTCCTATATTTATGGGGCACGTTAAAAATAAAAATTATTTTTGAGGTGTGATTTTTGTTTTCAAACTCAGAGTTTACTCAGAGTTGATGTCATAGTTTCTATTGAATTTTTTCAAGTCTGTTTTGGTTGGTTTATTTTTCTGATTTTCTATCATTTGAAGATCTGATTATGAAGATTAGAGATGTTCTAGATTCTTTTATTCTTTAAAAATATATGAAACAATATTATTAGTTTTCTTAATTTTTAAAAATTAAAAATCTGTATTTTATATTTTTTATATTATTTTGTATAATATTGTAAATCATTTTCAAGAATATTTTCTTTTATTTGTTTGGTGTATTTTGTTAATTGCATGTAGTTTTTTTTTATTTTTTTAAATATAAAAACGTGATAAATAGATTCAATTGTCATTTTTTTCAATTTGTCTTAGTCTTTTATTTTCCTCTCAACAAGTAGATTAAATTTATTAATTTGCACATAGTTTATTTAATTTTAGTTAATTCATTTTGACCAAATATTTCATTTGGACAAAATAACAAAAATTAGATGTAATAAAAACAGTTCGAGTTATCAATTTTGTCTATCTTTATTTTTTATTTTTTTGAAAATAAAAGATAGAGCTAAAATAATATCAATATAAAAGATTAAGATAACTACTATTTATATTTTTTTATGTTTTTCTAAAAATAAATACACAACTAACCAAATGTACTAAAAAACTAAAATACTATTTAATATACGTATTGAACCTATTTATATTACTTTCTTGAAATAAAATATTTTGTCAAAATCAATTGAAATTGTTAATTTATTAAATTTGCAAGTATTTTTTATTTTTATATAGAATCAAGAACATTTAATTCAATTAATTCATTTTGTTCAAATATTTTAACTAACAACATTTCAAAATCAAAAAAAGTATTAAATAATATCACAACAAATAAAAAATAGCATACTTATATTTTTAAAAATATATGTAAAATAGGAATATCAATTCAAATTATAGATAGCCATAAATATAAGATTACTAATTGTAAATATAAGTCCCATTAATAAATTTTCTATCACCAAAAACAAAAACAAAATAGAGAAAAAATTGACAGAATCATAGTTGAGGATAAGGAACTCCAGAACATCAATGAGATCAAAGATGCTTTTGAAATGTTTTATAAAACCCTATTTACCTCGGAAGATAATGAAGCCTCAAAAGAGGCTAGAAATAAGTGTAGTAACATTATCCCAAAAAGAATCTCCGAGGCTGGAACATCAATGAGATCAAAGATGCTTTTGAAATGTTTTATAAAACCCTATTTACCTCGGAAGATAGTGAAGCCTCAAAAGAGGCTAGAAATAAGCGTAGTAACATTATCCCAAAAAGAATCTCCGAGGCTGAAGCTCTCCCTCTCAAGACCAAAGTCTCTATGACAAAAATTGCTGATGCCATTAAAGCCCTTAAGGATGATAAGGCCCCAGGCCCCGATGGACTTCCTGTTGAGTTTTACAAAACCAATATTGAGTGGGTCACCAAAGACCTTTATGACATATACACCGAAGAATTTGATAGTGGCACCCTTAGGGAGTCCATCAATAGGGGCATTGTTAAACTTATCCCAAAAGATGGGGACAAAGCCCTCATAAAGAACTGGAGACCAATTACTCTCCTTAACGTTTCTTATAAAATCCTGGCCAAAGCCCTAGCCTCTCGCCTTGATAAAATCCTTCCCAAGTTCATCTGCTCTACCCAAATAGGATTCATTAAAGGAAGGTGTATCTTGGAAAACCTTGTCACTAGTTGGGAATCTACGGAATGGGCCAAAAATTCAAATCAAGATACTGCCATGTTTCTTATTGACTTTGAGAAGGCCTATGATAGGGTGGAATGGGACTTCATCCTCATTATGTTCAAAGCCTTTGGTTTCCCTAGCGAGCTCTGTAAATATGTCCAAATTCTCCTCAAAGATGCCTCCGCCCTGGTTGAAGTTAATGGATCACTTTCCCAATCTATTCCTCTTTCTAGATCCATTAAACAGGGCTACCCCCTCGCCCTTGCTCTATTTGTCATTGCCTCAGACGCCCTCTTTTACCTCCTAAGAGATGATACCCTGATACCCTTTCCCCTAAAGTTCATGGCATTAAGATGCCAGATGACTCTGAATTACTCAACATACAATTTGTTGATGACACTGCATTTTTCTTGGAGCTCTCTAGGCATAACATTGACTCCCTCAATCAAAAGCTTGCAACCTTTGGCAAAGCTTCTGGTACTCGTATCTCCAATTCCAAGTCTATCCTGCTTGGGTGGAACGAGGAACCCCCGGATTGGCTTCAGCAGGTTGGATACTCATGGGGAGGACCCAATAAAATTACCCGGTACCTCAGTATCCCTTTTTCTGTCTTTCTCTCTCTCAAGTATATGTGGATTTGGGTCAAAGAAAAGATTGACAAAAAACTTAATAAATGGGACAATAGGATTCTATCCCTGGCTGGTAGGATCAAAGTCTACCAATAAATCCTCTCCTCTTATAGTTTGTACTACTCCTCTTTCTAGATGTTTGGTAACTACCAAGTTTATGAGATCCAAAAATCTATCTGGTGCTTCCTTTGGTCTGATGGTAAGGATAAAAGAAAGGCCCACGTGGTCAAATGGCTCTGGTGCCACATAGATAAGAAACTTGATGGGTTGGGACTTAAGGATCTCAGAACGCAAGGAGTTTCCCTGGCTGCCAAGTGGATATTTCATGCCCTAGAAGGACAAGAACCCTGAAAGATCCTTCTCAGAAATAACATACAAAATGGCATCCCCAAGATTGCCAAATCTTGGAAAGCCCTCCCCTTTAGTGATATGATAGCAGGCAGATTCTCTGTGTCTGTTCAAGGTACTTGGGTGTTTAAATCCATATGGAAAGCCTGGGAGCATGTGCGTAAACTTATTATCAACTCTGATATTGACTGTAATAATACTCTCCATGGGGAAAGGTCAATATGGTGGAATCTCTACCATAACTCTAAACCCCTCACTTTAACCCAAGGTTGCTCTACTAGGTATCGGTATAATAAAGGCATTAAATACCTCATGGACATCTTGGAACATGATAATCTCATCAGCTGGGAGGACCTTAACAATAATTTTGGCCTCCCTGCCTCGCATAAGAGAACCTACAATATGATTAAAAATGCTTGTGCTTGTCTAGATCTTCCTAGAAACACTGATGTAGACGCTCATAGATACCTCTCGTTCCAATGGAAGGATGGCTCCCTCCTCTCCAAGGTCAAAGCCAAGTCTATCTACAAACTGCTCACTCATGATACCTCGGTGATTGATCATATTAACTCCCTCTGCTATGTTGACCTTAATACATCTGCCTAGCAGAAAATATTTGAGAAACTATGGAAGGCCCCCATCCCCCCTAAAATCAAATGCTTCAGGTAGCAATTAATGTTGGATAGACTGCCTATTAGGAATAACATTGCTGCCTTCAACCTATGCTCTATGTGTAGGAAGCTTGAGACTATACGGCACTTTTTTTTTTACTGCATTTTTGCCAAAGAGGTCTGGCTGATGTTTGGAATTTCCATTACTGAACATGTTTGTACTCTTGATATTATTGTTGGATTCATTCATGGCCTCAAGAAGGATGCTAACCTGTTCTAGAAAATTCTCTCTTCTTTCATACTTTGGTTTATTTGGAAGCTTAGAAATGAGGAAAAATTCCAAGGTACTGATAAGACTCTTACTGGGTTTTTTAAAAAAACTCACACCTTATAAAATTGTTGTGCAAGTATGTTTTTTGATGAATGTTGAAAGCGAGAAGCTGTTGTGTTTCCTTAGGGATGGCCAGGCAACCATGTTCATATATGAGATGAAGGATGGCTTTGAATGGGCTAGAATTGCGGAGAACCAGACTGCATTCGATGAGGCTCTAAAGAAACTGATCAAGGAACTCAGGGACAACAGGCGTCCCTACTTTGATAAGCTCAAAATGTTTACCCAGGTCCTGGATTGAAAGAAGGTGGTGTGGATGGAAAACCAGGATGAGATTCTGCAATAGGTGTCTAGTAGCCTCTAGTTGATTTATATGGTTCATTGTATATACTCTCCCTCGTATCTCCTTTTTTTGTAGGAGGTTGTCTTTGTTCAGTCGGATAATCCCACTGGTTAGTGGTTGAGGCTCTGCCTCCCATCCTCACTTTTGTATAAACTCTCCTTATTTTGGTCTCTTGATATTTAATATAAAAAAAAGATAACTTCTATTTATAATTTTTTAATGCTTTTCTAAAACTAAATAGGCAACTAACAAAATGTACTAAAGAACTAAAATACTATTAATATAAGTATTGCCCCTTCTATATTATTTTCTTGAAATAAAATGTTTTGTCAAAATCAATTGAAATCATTAATTTATTCTATTGCAAGGCAAGAAGTCTTTTTTCTATATAGAATCAAGAGCATTTAATTCAGTTAATTCATTTTGTTCAAATGTTTTAACTACAACATTTCAAAATTAAAAAAAAAGTATAAAAGAACATCACAATAAATAAAAACTAGCATACTTATATTTTTGAAAATATATGTAAAATAGGAATATCATTATATAGAGCCATAAATATAAGATTACTAATTGTAAATATAAGTCCCATTAATAAATTTTCTATCACCAAAAAAATTAAATTAAATTAAGTTGGACAAAATTAAAATTCACTAAACAATTGAAACTAAATTGACTATTGCATATTTGCATTTTATTAATATTTTATATTTTTAATAAATTTAATTATAATTTTTTGAATATTATAAACATAATGAAAATCTATCAAAAAAATTAAATTTAAACATATATATTAAAATAGAGGTTTTAATATATTAATTTTTTTTAAATCTAGGATTAATTAAAAGTTATAATTAAATTGAGTATTAATTGAAGAAGTTTCACATTACCTTCAATGCATATTATGTAATAGGAATATAAATTTCCATTGGATTGGGGATTCAAAAAAATTGAAATTATAAAGTGGACTAAAATCATTTAAAATCTACCTCTCATGTTATTAAATTTTGGGATGAAAGAAAATAAAATACCCTATTGATAAAATCTAATGAATTAATTTTAGTAGTATAGTGATGGTTCACAAAATCACATCTCTATATTAGGCTTCAAGGCCATGGAGTAATCTACACACACTCCATTCTCAAATGATAAAAGGGTGAAAAGTATACAACTTATTAATAAAATCTACCAAGATAATTTTAGTAGTATATCAATTCTTCACAACAACTATTTAATAGGTCTTCAATGCCATGGACTAGTCCACACATACTCCATTCACAAAAGATAAAAGGGGACCTCCCATAGCATTTCCATTTAGAAAAACCACGTAGATAAGTTGAGAAGAAAGTTAATGTAACTAATGGACATCTTTAACACATAAGGCAATCATGAAAATTATCTAGTGTTGTTCCCTTCTCCACCTCCATCCAAAATCAATGCCATAGTTATGCTCAATAGAGAGAAAATAACATTCCCATCCAAAGATGTAGTGCTTCCTCTAGAAACTCAAGTGATAAATTTTCTTGACTATGAATTAAAGACTATTAACTGCTCCTCAATCCATTTCATACCAATTACAATAATCCTTCAAAATAGAATTATGCATCCATAGTTTGACCCAACTCTAGTTGTAACTCTTAGAATCAAAAAATAAGAAATATAAATAATTTGAAAGTAGAAGCTAGAAATCAAATTAAAATCTTAATTTGTGATGCAAACCTCAAAATTGATACACCTTGGTTTTATTGATGATCGATTTGATAGACTAGAGTTACATGAATATGATCATATAAAAATGTTTTTGATTAATGTAAATGGTGAGGGGCCCCAACCCTTACAGGTTATAAACAAAAGCTTTAAAAAAATGATTGGAGAGCAAGCCAACAAACCACCACATAACAGGTAGGGTTTTGAAAGGACCCAAAACCTTATATAAAGAGTGGAATAATTAAAAATCCAACAAGTCCTAGAACCATTAGAATGACTTCAAACATTATGAGTGAAAGAGAAAGGTGAGGTTGCCTTATCTGGTCTCATTGAACTAGGAGTGATTTGGGAGGCTGATCGATAAGTGCCTAGAATAGCTAACTTAGTACATGCTAAGTTTTGAGAATAATAGAGTCAACCTCTAGTCATGTTGGGATAGTAAAATAATTAGTGTCTTGAGCTACGGTAACCAAAGGAGTTGAGAGAGTATAATTTGAATATATATAGTTATCATCTATATGAGTACGAAAAATTCTTAGGTGATCACAATAAGCATTTGTCCACTGAGTTGAGGGTAATGATTTATGAGACCCACAAGGATAAGTAAAGTCCAAGTGTCTTGTAGTAAAGTATTTTATATAGTGAAAAGGAATACCCTCATAGTTGATCAGTTACGTCCTATGATCTTCATTAACCTATAATTAAATCTTCCTAAATAAAGCTTTGGAAATATCTACATCCACTAAAATACAAGAATAAGAGGTATGATAAAAGTATGTAGTTGTTAGGTCTACCTTCACAAAAATAATGATCTCATTTGTAGTCTTTTCTAAGGAAAATCAAATGAAAGATGAGGATAAGACCAAGAATATCAATTGAAAAATAGAAATGTCATTTTGAAGTGATAAGGAGGTAATTATGAATTATCTAATTCAATTGATAATAACTATAAAGATACTCGATATTATTATTTTAGTTTCAAAAAGGAAATGAAATTACTAAATATTAATAATATAATATAATATAATAATGTAATTCCTTATTATTCTAGTTAAATAATATAATATCATAATTTATAATATTAATATATATCATTTTATAATATTTATTAATAAATATTATTAATTTAAAAATATTTAAAGATAGAAATAATTATTTTTCATTTTTAAATATTCGTAAAAAATTGTTATAAACTTTTTTAATATGAATTTAAAAACTTACTTCAATTACGTTGATCTTTTAGAGATGATATCAAGACCCATTGAATGATTATTTATTATTTAATATTTTAAAGGAATTGTATTTTTATCCAAAGGAATCTTTATCTATACCTTACAAGTTAAAAATTAAAATATTAATTTCAATTACTAGATGACTAAAATTATTTATATATAAAAGGCAAATGAATGTCAATTTAAATCAATGGACATTTTATTGATAGAAGTTCTTAAATTCATTTTATAAGTGTAATACTCCTCTTGACATAATAAGGTTTCATTCATAATTCCTATTTCAAATAAATAAACACAATTATCCCAAATACTTTTAAACATCCATGTAATATCCTCTAAGTGGCTTGACTATTTCAGAACAAGATTGAGATTTGTGATTCCAAATGGATACCATTGTAGTTTCATAAATTGTATCCCAATACAATTTTATACTCATTTTGCACATTCACGAGAACCTTCACCAAGTTCTCTAAGAGAGAGACAAGGGGAAATCTCAAACAATGGGATTAACAATACATATTTATCCTTCCAAAATCTTATGTGTGATGATGCATCTTCTCAAAAATATTCTTCCTTACCCATAAAATGGAAATTTCTAAGAATCTTGGGTACTCATACCCAAATGACTCCTCAAAGATTCAACAACCCCATTGAATTTTAAGACTTGTTATATGGAAATCCAACAACCTATATCTTAATCTTATTAATCACTTTTGAATCTAGAAACATCCTTCATTCTCCATATTTCTTTAATGTTAATGTTTCTTGTACCACTCAAGGGATTAAACTTTCTCTTGTCAATCATTTCCTCAACTCTTGCATATACCAACTTAGCTTCACATTTTTTGTCAATATCAACCTATGAGATCCTTATATGTGCCACTACTTCGATTGTATTGTAATAGTTCCAACTAAAAAGAAAACAAGCTATTTGTCTCGACAATGTGGAAGTATGGTGGAACAAATTGAGAATACCTTGATATATGATTTTTTTCTCTTGTCCAAATCTTTTACAAATATGGCCTTCATGTTTTTTGAAACTATTATTTTTTCAGTTACCATTAAATATACTTTGTTATCTTTCTCTTTTTTTCTCATTTGATTTTTTTCTAAATTGAAATATCTTATAAAACTCATTGCGTAGAAAATAATTTAAATTAAGAATCTTCTCTATGAAATCTTCTAACTAATTCATAATTATGTATTTTTAATTTCTTTTTATTAATATAAATGGAGGAAGGGCTCCCAACCCTTAAAAGACTAGCATAACTAGAGTCTTGGAGGGCATGATAGTGAAAAACACAACACAAACCAACTAGCTGAAAAAAACCATTATCCAATAAAACATGTTAAAAGAGTCTAGAGACAACACAAAGGAAACAAAATTAACCAAAAATATTAAACAATACTATAATTATAAAAGACTAGCAAATAGAGTTTTAGTCCTCAACCATTTGCTCCAAATTTTCCTCCCATGCAATGGTTGTTGCAATCTTATTTCCTTTATTTTTATCCACTATCTTGTTCATTTGTGCATTCTTCTTTGCCTTTTATTCAACTTTTGTCCCCAAAATGAACATCCTAGTCACAATTTTGTGCATAAGATTGTTGTTAATTCTCACTAATGTTCCATGGCCCTCTCCAAGGCAATAATTTTTTCTATTTTTCTCACAACTCATGTTCTCTCAAAAATTTTCCATATTTTCAACCTTGGTGAATAGGTCTTCATGTTCAGTTTCTAAGACCTACCATTTTTTCCCTTGCTTGTAGCCCCTTTATTTTCTTGTTCTTCTTCATCCTCATCACAATAACTTTTAAGAATAGTAAGCCCTTCCAAGACTTCTCCTTTTTTTTAATTTGTCATGATTATCAATAATTTATATATTTACTAGTATTCTTATTTATATTATTTAAAATATTTTTTTGAACAAGTTCACAACAATACAATTTGCCCATTTTACTAATATAAATTATGTTTTTCAACATATTTAACTATTTAAAAGAAAATAATTTAAATTTTGGACCAAAACAAAAATTATAAATTTCAATAAAATAATTATAATAAGATTAAAACATTTAACAATACATTATTCAAAATAATTAGCATTAAATTTTTTTAATTATTATATGATATAATAGCTATATGTTATTTATTATTAACTATGTGAATAATAAATTTAAAAAAAAAAAACCTGGGATGTGGATTGGTTGGTTGAACCATTGAAAGACATGGACAACTGATGTAGGTTCAAGGCTCATCACAGCTGAAGAGTTGGTTTACCCAGTTGTTCATAGGTGGTAGATATTTCTTCTCTTAGTGATTGTTCTTCCTGGCCTATTCTTGGTCATGCGGTGGCTTAAATTGGGGATTTGACTTTGGGGGCTCTTAAGCTAGATTCTCTAGATTTGGGTTCCTCTTTGGGTGTTTTTTCTATGACTATGGGTGGGACTTCATTTCCTAAGATGTTGGTTGATTGTGTTGGGGCCACTATTGTTTCCTCTGGCTCCAATTAATGAGCATCCTATGTAGACCTGCTAAGGAAACTATTGTTGGCTACTAAAGTAGCCAAGGCTACTACCGCTCATGGTGCTTCTATGAAAATGAAAGGTTTTGTCAAGTAAATAGTCCAACTCTATTGTTACTTTGTTGATTGCCCCATTTTGTTGTTTCTCTATCTAGTCATGGTTTTTGATGTATTGTGTCAGATTTGTAATGGATTGGGGCCCTTCCCCACTTATTTTAATCAAAATCATTGCAACATTAAAATATTAATAAAAAAAATGTAAGATAACCTAATATGATCTTTCACCTTATTTCATTTCATTTCATGACAATTTAGTTTAATCTATCAATATATGTTTTAAATTTGACACTCAATTGTTTTGTTTTGTATTTCTAATCTCAATCCCGTCTAAGTCTGATTTACTTGTATCCATTCACCTTTCATTGTGAACCTGTATACTTTTATTTTCTAATTAATAAAAAACTTGGACTTACTCATAAAAAGTATTATTCATTAAATTCAAGATTATCTTGGAGGTTTAATATTTTCTCGACTCTATCGAGGAAACAATTAACCTCCGCCCGAGGGAACGGACATTAAACAATTTGGCTTCATCGAAATCTTGTTTCCATTTCCATCCATTTGTTTTGGCCTGCACAGCAAATGTTATGTCGCCAAGGTTCGGCCTCGCTTCCTAAATTCCATCGCACGCTTATCATCAATTTTAACTCGAGCAAAGGTGAAGTCACATCGGATTCTAGATATAATCGCCAGCCTAAGTTAAAGCTGACGTATTAATCCTGGAGATTTCTATAATTATAAGGCATACTACACGCAGAGTCTTCATCTTCTAAAGCGAGAAAAAAATGGCGTGGAAATTGGGAAACCTGAAATATTTGAGCATTTTGTTAATGGCGATGGTCATATTTGGAGTGGGCGTTCTGGTTTCAGGCGACTATATGTGCAGTGAATATGATCATTGTGATAATACACTTGACTGTCCTTTTAATGGTGGATTTATACCATGCTGTAACGTTGGCGAGTGTGACGATGGTCGTGGCTTTTGTTTGCCTGAATGCTAGTCACATCTCATCTTTCACTCTTTCTCTGCATAAGATGTAGGCCAAATAAATAAGATATTAACTAAGTAAATAAGGAAATAGATGGAAATCTCAATGTTCCAGATATTAATATCTTACATTTTACAATATAACATGATAGGATCTGTGTGATTAAACTTAAAAGTGCAATATGCCAAGTTTCTTACTAGAAGTGAGTTACATTCTGTTGATCAGAGAGCCTTTTTCTTCTGGCGAGAGCAAGAAAGATGAAATTTTAATAGTAGGTATGATGTTTTCATTATGCGTGCTTAACATGAATTTCACCTTTTATGAGGTAAAAAAATTATAGTTTTATAACTATTAATTGTAAAATTTGTATAGCTATATGTATTCTTGTTTAGGTCTGGATTCATTTTAATGAAATGTTCTGATAAATAGTGCATTTTAATGAATTTGGATCTATTTTACAATTTTTATTCATCTTCATTTACATATATTTTTATATATTTGATTTAAGTTATCTTTGTTTGCATTTATTTCTACATATTCATCTCTATTTTTTTTACTACATATGTCTATCATTGTACCCATCTAAAACGTTCATTCCTTAACCAAAGATGTGCACCTATTTGATTGCATAGAATCAAAGATCAATCACTAGTCATGCAAAACTGATTGACAAATTTGAAAAGTTTCAATTTCAAATTTGTAAACTTCTACCATTTCATGCTAGTCTTATGACCTAACATGATACACATTTTGTATGATTTATTGTTATGTATTGATATAATTTAAAAACATTCATTTCTGCATCCAAACCCACTAAAAAATCCAAAAAAAACTTGCAAGATATCTTGTTCTAGAATGCTATCCTCTTGAAATGGTATAGATTGATGAATTGAAGATCTGTATGCTAAATGCATCTATAGATAAAGCATCTAAAATGCTATTTCCATATTTTATTTTCTCTAAATCATGCAAACATTTTTTTTTTTTTGACAAATAGTGAAGTATATCACATTTATTTATATTTGTAAAATAGATCACATTAAATAATATTTAATGAACTATTATAGATTGATTGAACTGCATAATATGCATCATATTATAAAATGATACTTACAAAATATTTTTTTTTTACTGTGGGTAAAATATAGAACTGAAAAGTCCTCGTGCTTTAAAACTAATATTCTATTTTGTTATATAAATTAAGGATAAGCACTTGTTGCATGCTTAATCCCAATATTTTTGTTCATTAATTGTGAATACTTAATAAGGCTTAGTTACATGAAGGTTTCAATCCTTATATAGTTATTCATATAAATAAGGAAGAGAAAGAGTCTTTAAAATCATCTAAACCATCTCAATTTCTACTATTAAACTTGTATGTTATGTTTTTAATTATTTAAGTTACCCTCTTTGAATTAGTCCTTTTTAAAACAAAATATCATAACAAATAGTATTCAAACCACCACTACAAGATTAATTTTTCTATTGTAACATACAAATAGTATTCAAACCACCACTTTAGATGAATTTTTGAAACCTAAATATACCAAACCTTCATTTTACCAAAAACTCATAAACCTTGTTACTATGCCATTTAGATGTGATGAGAAAGATAAGTCAAATGGTTCCTCTCAAGGGTACATTCCTATCAACTCTTCCACTGAATCTAGTAACATGGTTGTGTTCAATAATCCCCTCTATGAGGAAATATCTCCTTTTGAATCAAAAGATAAACCTTTTAATAGATATGATCATGCTTTGTGGGATGATGCCCTTGATGCCTTTGTGTCTCCTAAAAAATGCTCCCTTCCTGAGGATCCTTGTGTGCAAGAAGATGACATTATCCCTACAATCCCTAGTGATGGCATTTCCTTTTCCAACAAAATTCCCACTAGAGATGATGAATTAATGGTAAATGCTTACCCTTCTCCTAAAGTTGGTCTTACCCATAAGCATCCCTTAGAGAAAGAAGATGAAATAATAAGCAATTTCCTTAATTCTCTCTCCCCTAAAGATCATATTAAACATATTTTGAGGAAAGAGGATGAGTTTAACATGTTTATTGATGCTTTCCCTCCTAAGGATGAAGAATTAATAAACAATGTTATCTCCTCTCCCGAAATTGACAATACTTTAAACATTCCTTTCAACAACCTCACTATTTGGGATGAACCATTAGAAGAAGGTGTAGATTATTCTCTCTCCCTTGATAATTTCTCACCTTCCTTGAATCTCAATTATTCTCCCTTTCCTCAACTTAGTTCTACTCATAAGGAAACCCTAGTTCAAAGCAAGATGGTTAACATTTCTTTCAAAGATCTCCCTCTCAAAAGTGAGACTTTAGAGAGTAGTGTTGATCCTTTTCCTAGAGAGTTTATTCCCCATGTAGATCCTTTGATGATAGAGGATGATATGACCTTTCCTCTTCCTACTAGAACATCAATGCTTACCCCTAGTCTCTCTCCTAAAATTGATTTAATCCGTGATAAGATTTTAGTGCAAGAGAAGACTATGAATAATTCTTCCAACACTTTTGTTCATTCCTCTAAACCATCCTCAATCAATTTGATACATGTGAATGAGACACCTAACAAACCTCTCTTCACTGTCCAAGGTGCTTGTCCTTCTCAAAATTCTCAACCTTTAAATAAGCCTATCTTAGTGGTTCAAGGTGGTTATGCTAATGATTCTTTTTGCACTCCTAAGAAATCTATTATTACTGTGCAAGGAGGTTATTCTACTAAGAGCCCTTATGAGTATGCTAAGCAACTGACTAGAGAGAGTTATCATGCGGTTGCTCATACCTATAACACAAGAAACAATACGCAACCTAATCCTCCTCCAGTTATCCCCACTTCGCTTCCTCCTTCCCAACCTATTCTTCCTCAAGCTCCTCGTATTTCACAAGTTCTTGGTAAGGAATATGATCTTATTGAACAACTTAAAACTACTCCGGCAAAGATATCTCTTTGGGATTTGATACAAACTTCTTCTGCTCATCATCGAATGTTACAAGATGCCTTGAAAGATTTGAATGTTCCTCCACCTAATACATCTAGTAATATAGTGTCTTTGGTTAACTCTGTGATGAATCCTAAAGCTCAAATTGTGTTTACCCAAGATGAGTTGCCTACTAGTGAAATTCAACATCAATATGATCCCTTGATGATTGTGGTTATCATAAATGACACTGCTATAAGACGAACACTGGTAGATAATGGCTCTGGCCTTAATGTGTGTAGCATTAATTTATTGCATAAGATGAATGTGGATACATCCCTTATTGAGCCTGACTCTCATCCCATTCGAGGCTTTGATAATGTGGCTAAGTCTTCATTAGGTATTATCACCTTACCCGTCACAGTGGGACCTGTTACTTTGCCTACTCCTATCCATGTTATGTCTGGAAATCTAACATACAACTTGTTATTAGGGAGACCCTGGATTCACTGTATGCAAGCTATCCCCTCTACATTGCATAGACAAGTTAAATTTATTTATAACAATAAGACATATACCTTGATAGGTGATACTAAACTTCAGGCTTGTTTGCAAACATCTACTTCCAAAGGGAGTTCTTCTAAGCCTTCCTCTTCTAGTGATGACTCGTTAAACAAGATACCTATGGATGAATCATCACCCTCTGATAATCAAAATTCTTTGGATGAGCCTAAAGCTCCTGAAGAAGATCCTTCTGGACTTGAGTCTACACATGAAAAGGCTTTTGATCTTGAGAAGGTTCTCGCGGAAGACGATTGGGGATCTCTTGATTTTAATCCCACCTTTGTAGGTGAATATAGGGTTCCTCCTAGAGATCTTAAAGGTAAAAAGAAGGAAGAAACTAGAGATCAATCAGTCTTACCTGAATCTATGAACAATAATTTTGTGGCCGCTTCTCAAACTTCTTCTCCTCACACCTCTAATTATGAAGAGTTTGATTCTTTGTCTTATGAAAAACCACCTTATCTTCCTGAAATGGCTGATCGTTATGGTCGTGGTTTTCACATTTTTGCTAAGCATGGCTATCATGGAAAAGGTTGTGGTGCTCATGAACAAGGGATAAAAGTTCCTCTAGAGACTAATTTTCACAATTATGCCTTTGGACTTGGCTATAATCCCTACAAACGCACTAAAGCATCTAAAAGACCATCTCTCAATGTGAATGCTATATTTAGTAGTGATGATGATCTCACTTCAACTAAATCATCTTCTACTTCTATCAACTCTCATTCCCCTCATAAGGAAATCTTGGCGATGAGCAAATCTCTTTATGACTCCCCTCAAATTTCTAAATCCACTTATGAATCTTTATCTCCTATTCATCATAAAGTCCTTTCCTCTAGGGATAAGGCTCTAATAAATTACACTCATCCCTCTTCTAAGATTTCTTGTGACTTTTCTTCTTCAATTTTTATCATTTTATACATGTTTTTGATCTCACTTATAGTTGAGCATTTAGCATGTCATATTCAAATACCTCATTCAATCTATCATGTCTTTAAATAACAGTAATGGCTATTATGTTGCTCATCATTATGTGACATTGGTAGCTCATTCACTGGGGGCTCATTGTCATTCATGATGGTACAATGTCAAGTGCAATCATATTTTTTTTGAAGCAACATAATAGCCTAATTTTCTTGTTCCTATGGGGACAAGAGTGATTTCATATATCTCTTCTTTTGCTTATGTCCAAATCTCTCCCTAGAAGATTGTGTAAGTCCTTCTCATTGAGGCAATGATCTTTCCTTATTTTTATCTAAGGATCCACTTTTTCCTATTTTGTGGATGGTGTGAACTTTATTACTTGATGTTATTCCTTGTACGCATTTGTTGTTGTTTGTTCAAGGATTCTCTCTTACAAGAGGTGTAAGTCCTTGACTACAACCTCTTTTGCACTTGGTAAAATACATCTATAATGAATTCACTCTCCCAATCGGGTTAAAAGGAGCATCATCCTTCATTAAGAATCACTTTCAACTCGCAAAAGAAGGAAGTATTGCATTCTTATTCTCTTCTTTGTCTTATTCTAGAAGATGTTATATTTGTCTAACTCATTGATCACCAATGTGTGTATTCATGCCTTTTTTTCCTTTCTTTTTCTTCTCTTTGCATTTTGTTTCCATGTACATCCTTCATCTTGTGTTAGAGAACTCTCAAATCCTCACACTCTTTGTTGTGTTGAAATTGAGATTTAGTCCTCTTTCTTACCAAATGATTCTCCATTAGTTTTTGATCTCATATCAAATCTTCTTGTGAGCATTTGTCATCAATATTCTTTAACAATTCGAAGTAGGTAAACATGATACCCTATTTCAACTCACTAAAATTAGCAAGCCGAAACAGGGGGGGGCATATAGCTACCCTCGAATTTTCATCACCTTCCTTAGTAAGCATTAGGTGATTTTGTGATCTAACGTGTGTTTTGTAGGGTGCGGTTCCTAACTGTGTACTGCAGATACTGCTGGGGGCTTCGTTCGACAGACTTATGGATATATCCTTTTTCAAATAATGTTTACTTTTCTGTACTTTAGCTTGCATATGCACGTAGTGTTCATATGACCACTAAAGTGGGGGCTAAATGTAGTGTCGTAAATTGTACGCACTTGCTAGGGTGGTACAATTTCACACCTAGTTTAGCACCCGCCTTGGCGCATTTTGCATTTTGCATTGCATTTCCCCTTTAGCGCTTAATTAATTAAATTAATTAGGTCTAAGGTCCTATTTTATCATCTCCCATATCATAAAGTTGGGCCCTTTCATTAAAGTGTGCCCCTTTCATTTTATTCTTCCAATACATCATTTAATCAAAAACCCTAATTAGGTCCTATTTTGAACTTGGGGGCTTGATTTCGGGGGTCAAAACATCTCAAAATCACCTGTAACTTCGGGATTCTCTCTAAAATCATCATATCTGACGGCCCTGAAAATTTGGTGAAAAGTTGTCGGGACCATGGCGCCCATGCAACATGGTCCCGGACATTTTTCCCGAAATTTTGGGAGCACAATCCAATCATAAAATAAAGCTTAACCCCAAGAAATTGGCGGGACATTCAATCTCTAGGTCGGCCAAAATACGAATTTACAACCTAGGGTTTCATACATAAAAGCTCTCTTTCCTCATTGGAAAGGATCCGATTTTTTATTTTCAGGGCCTCATATGCAGCGAAAGAGCAGATCTTTGAAGACTTCAACAACATTCAACATCCATCTATCAAGTATTCATCAATTTCATTCATTCACTTAGGGCTTGGAAGACATTGAAGAGCAATAGGAGATTACCGACTGAAGATTGGCTTGTACTCCTCCCTTGAGGGTTGGGTATGATTTCATGTTGTTTTCATGTCTTTGCATAAGCTTCAATATATCCTTTATTCATGCTTTAGATCACTATGCATCTTGATTTAGAGCATTTACATTATCATTTACAAGCAATTAGGGTTTACTTTCTAGGTTGCTCTAGTTTGCTTTCTTGCATTTTTGGACCTTGCACACACACTAGGTCTGCACACACAATACATTTTACAATACAACTTGGCTATTCGTGGAGGTGGAAATCACCGAAGCGGGGGTTTGACTAAGGCAAAACCCTATATAGCCGCCCAAACACCTTTTCAGATATAAGTGCAGGTTTCGGGACTCGGACGACGCCGCAGGTTGCAGATCCGGGAGAAGCAGACTGAGACCGACCTTCCCACCAAATTTCAGAGAAAAAGACCAGGACAGGGGCGTGGGGCGCCCTGGTCCTGCCAAGACAGGGGTGCTGGGCGCCCTGGTCCCTTCTGGGCGCCTTGGTCCCTGGGACAGGGGCGCTGGGCGCCCTGGTCCGACAGCATTTTCAGCATTTTTGACAGCTTTTTCCAAAGTGCAAAAACAGCAGTTTCCGGAGCAGTTTCAGGGGCAGAATCAGGACAGTGGCACCCGCGCCCCCGTCCCGAACATTTTTAGTCAGATTTTAACTCCGGGTATGCATTTTCATCCTTGTCTTATCCTTGTGTTTACAGCTTTCCATCATTTAAGTTCAATTCTGCAATCTTGTCATTAGTTCCTACTTGCATTTTGAGGTTAGGGATTGAACTTGCATCATTTTATCTTTCAATTTCAACAAGGGAATAGAAATCCTAATAGATATCTCGTGGCTCTCTCTTTCACAAAAAGAAGTAGCCAATTGTGCGATATCTCTAGGCTCTTTCATATTCCGTAATGTGTGTCAAAAGATAGGATTAGGGCATGTTAACCTAGTCTCGCTTTTTCCCCTACACACTTCCTATGTTTGTTTTATCTGTTCATCATTGTTTGCTGTCAAATGATGAGGTTTGTAGGTTTCCTGATGCAATTCCTTGTATTCCAAAATAGTTGAATTCAATGCCGGTAATAATGAATCAATCTGTTATGTATAATTGTTTATTGTTTTGTCAAAGAATTCTTCCTTTTCTTTACTAACCCTTTCCTGAATAGTTTCCTCATTAATCTTGTCTAAAGATTGAATGTTAGAAGAAATGAATTTAGACAATGTGTCCAATTTACCTATAGAGCCAACAATGTGATCCACCTTGCATGTTGGTGCAATCATTTGCAAAATTGGTAAATTTCCATCAATAGCCTTAAATGCTAAGGCATTGCATTCAGTTATCTTCTTTATTGAATCCAATAGAACATCAGTGACATTTGTCGGTCTGAAATCCATAGTGGATGTTCTAGATTCTGCAATAATTTTCTTTTATTCACCAGATACCGGTTCAACCACCTTAACCACTTCTTTAATCTCTTTTTCTTCCTTGATCTCACTCTTATTCACTTTCGGTTTAGATGTCATCTGTTCTTGTTCTTTTTCTGCCGGTTTCTCAATATTCTGCTGAGTGTCAACATTTATAGATTCAGATTTATTCTCAACATTTTCTGAAATAGAGGTTTTATCCACTTCAATATTGATGTCTTGAGTGTCAACATTCATTGTAAATATAATATTTGACTTGGGATCAATATTGTCTGTTTTTACTTCCTCTGACTTCTCTTCATTATGATCATGTGCTTGTGCTGGTGCCTTTGCTACTACTGGTGGGGTGTCTTCAGCTGATGGGGGTAAGTTGTCCTTTATGGTTAGATCAGGAACACTACCAACCTTATTCTTTCCTTTGTCACCCTTCTAGTATACCTTATTGAAGGATTTGTCAACTTTTTGTCTATCTTTTTCTTCCCTCTTCTCTTTCTCAACAAAAAATATATCCCACTTATCTGTTGTTTCATCTGCTATCTCTTTTATTATGCTGACCATGAGGCTAACTTGTCGGTGACCACTTGCAAAAACTGTCTGGTTGGCTTCAGATATTAAATCATCTATCTCCTATCTAGAGTTAATAGGGTGAACCACCAACAGAACCTCAACCTTCAATTTCTTATCAAGTTCCATAATAGATATTCTTTTGGCTTCAAGTCTTAGATATAGATCATTTGGAAGAACATCTATAACCTTAATAAGTACCTTCTTATATATGTCTAGATATAAAATTATACTTTCGTCAATGGTATCCTTATCAGAATCTTCAAAAGAATGATAAAACTTGCTAACATTTCCAAGATTTCCATCCTGAGTTATTTCATTAACAAGCTTCTCCAGGGAAAGAGTATCTATTACCTTAGGTTCCGGTTGCTTCCATGTAACTTTCTTCTTCAGACCACTGGGCTCAATCACAACTTGTTGTTTCTTTCTAGGTGTCCTTGTCCTCTTTGGTGATGCAGCAGGTGTCGGTGAGGATTTACTTTTCTTCCTTTCTACCCTTTTGAATCATTCAACCTTGTCATTGTAAGTCTCAGATGAGGTAAAAACTGGTGAAACATGTGCTACCGATAGTTGTTTAGTTTTACTTTCCTTCATGCTTTCAACAACACCACTCATCTGATCAAGTCCCAACAACCCCTTCTTAACATCTGCAATAAACTTCGATGCATCTTTCAATATTTTATCTCTTTTCTTCCTCTTCTTCTGAATAGCTACATCACTCTCAATTGTTTCAACTGTACCAACTATCTTCTCAGTCGGTTCTAGTGGTGCATCAATAAGTATCTTTGCATAAGATTCAAGAATGTTCAAGTCCACTTCATAACCCATCTCTGTTATCCAAATAGTTCTAGGTCTAACTGCCTCCATCCATGTTTCATCTCTCTTAACAACAAAGCATATCTTCTTATCATATTTGTCAACAACACTTTGAGGGATTCTTACCCTTTCCTTCATTTTAGCTTGAAATTTTTTGAAATACTCTTTTACCTACTTGTCACCTTCAGAACCCATGCCAGTAATTGCTTCATTGATCTATTTTCCAACAGAGATATCATATGCAAAGTCTGTGTCCTATACCGGGAATCTCCTTTGAGAAATATAGCATTAAACATACAAGTAAGTTCCCAAATTTGAAAGTTCCCTTCTTGTCACCATAAATAATCTTATTCAAATTTTCTATCAGTTCATCTTTCAACCACTCACAAATATCAATTATAGCATTGTTCTTCACTATTTCATGAGCACTCTGAATGCATAGATTGGAAACATAATTAAGCCTATTGGTATGAGCAACTTTGTACCCAATAACCATACTTACATATTTGACATTGTCATCAGTTATATCACTAACCCTAAGTGACCTATTATTTGATGTTATGTCAGTTAAGCTCATAACCTCTTTGTTTGGATTTTTCTTCTTCTTATCAGGCCTTGTGCTGGTAGAAGGTAAACCTGTAACAACCCTAATCACAAGAGGACAATAATATAACATAAAGACTATACACCTTATCAACTTATTGTCATTTTGAGAATATTGATAAGTATTAGCTTATGATAGATTTTATGACAAAATGGACAAGTGACAGGAGATACCTTTTGCATGGAGAAGGTCAGTGCCCAAGTTGGGTTATGACAAGTTGTAAGAGAATAAGCTAACAATAGACAATATGACAGATTCTCTTACAAATTTATGTGTTGTAAGTTATGACAATTGTAAGACGTGTAAGTAAATCTGTCACATCTCAAAATAGTAACATTTGGTTGCCCAACTTATGAGGTTTGAATGTGGATTCATTTGGAGATGCCAATGAGTCATTTACATACTTTTTGATGGCTGAAAAATAGGGCCAAATTTTTTGCACAACCCCATCTTCTTGCTTCATCTAGAAGCCTCCTTCTTTGTTGTATTTCTCTATTTAAAGTAGCTTTCAAGAGTATTAGTTATGAATTGTTTTGCAGGTGAAATGTTTTGCTACCAAAATTGATTCAAATTATGGATTATTAGTTGTAAACTCTTGTTGAAGAAACTAAGTGGTGATATTGTATTGTAACCATTAGTTTTTTGGAATCCAAAGTACTATTCTTTTGGGGTGTGGGGTTTTTCTCCTAAAAGGGTTTATCTCATGGTATATAATGTGTTCATTATTGAATATCTTTATGTATGTTCATTATATCCTTGTGAATGTGTTTTTGATTTCATAATAGTTAAGATTTATAAAGAAAATTTGCACTATCTCCCCCACTAGATTAGTGTTATGAAGTGCTTTCCACACCTACCTTCCTTTCATGAATCTCAATTCCTTTATAGCATAAAATGATTTGAAGAAATATAGAAAGATATGAAACTAATTGGAAGTTTAAGACATTGAAAAAAATATTTAAATACATAAAATCATCCCAAATCTCTCAATTATTAAAATAAATCTTGTACTAAATTTATGACTTTTTACATATTATTATTATGAATCAAAATTATTTTAAAAAATAGTTTCTTTATTTTAAAGGATATTGAGTGGACAATTGTTACAATTTATTTAGTCATTTAAATTAAGAGGAGATAGCCTCATAGTCACCTATGCAAAATGCACCCTAAGGTCCTAGGAGATAGCCTCATAGTCACCTATGCAAAATGCACCCTAAGGTCCTAAATGATATATCAAATTATAAAAATAAAAAAAATCTTTTGGGCAGTTTCAATGATTATAGGATGGATTGTTAAATGCACAAAGATTTGAAAGTGGTTATTTGGAGGTGGTGAATAATACCCATGAGCATAAATACCATGCTACGACCATAAAAAATGTTGCACAATTATTCTAGTTATTATTCCTAATTGTGCGCTATGTTTTTATCCACAAAAATAAAAAAATTCTTTATAATGATTTATCTTATGATCATCATAACTTCTAAAAAATTGAAACAATAACTTTAAACTCTCAGGTCATATATGAAAAAAATTTAAAAAATTATAGTAAAACAATGATGTACTGTTTAAGAATTTAAGGTGCAAGAACCAAGGAACCAAGCTTAACTTTAAACTCTCTAGCACAATTGTATAAATTGTCAATGGTATTGACACACTCATCGTTAAGAGTGATATTCGATGAACATGCCTTTTTCTTTATCTTTGAATTATTACTTTGTTTCATTCGCAGAACACAGTTGCTACTCGCCTGACTACATTTATTTTGTTGTCCCCTCTTTTAAATAACAATAGAGGAAAGTTTTAATCCAATTCTTCCAATTCCATAACAATTATGTATGATCATTGAATAATAAAAAACGAATCACTCAATGGCCAAAAAAAGTTGACAAAATAAGAGTAACCAGCTCTATTGAAAAGCGATTAAGCAAATTAATAGAGTGGGCATAGGGTAATAGGACTCTCGGTCCTAATCTTACATCCCTGATCATGAGGTTTTAGTTTGTACATATCATTACTTGAAAAGAGAGATATTATATAAGGATTGTGAAATAATAATTATTTTTGTTGAGTAAAATAATAGAGATGTTAGAATATATTTAATTGTAAATTTAAATAATTCTAAACTAATATAATTCTAGAATATTTTTATGTTAATAATCTCATGGTCCGCACTGATTTGTACATATGTCTATCATTGTACCCATCTAAAACGTTCATTCCTTAACCAAAGATGTGCACCTATTTGAATGTATAGAATCAAAGATCAATCACTAATCATGCAAAACTGATTGACAAATTTGAAAAGTTTCAATTTAAAATTTGTAAACTTCTACTATTTCATGCTAGTCTTATGACCTAACATGATACACATTTTGTATGATTTATTGTTATGTATTGATATAATTTAAAAACATTCATTTCTACATCCAAACCCATTAAAAAATCCAAACAAAACTTGCAAGATATCTTGTTCTAGAATGCTATCCTCTTGAAATGGTATAGATTGATAAATTGAAGATCTATATGCTAAATGCATCTATAGATAAAGCATCTAAAATGCTATTTCCATATTTAATTTTCTCTAAATCATGCAAACATTTTTTTTTTTGACAAATAGTGAAGTATATCACATTTATTTATATTTGTAAAATAGATCACATTAAATAATATTTAATGAACTATTATAGATTGATTGAACTGCATAATATGCATCATATTATCAAATGATACTTACAAAATATTTTTTTTACTGTGGGTAAAATATAGAACTGAAAAGTCCTCGTGCTTTAAAACTAATATTCTATTTTGTTATATAAATTAGGGATAAGCACTTGTTGCATGCTTAATCCCAATATTTTTGTTCATTAATTGTAGTGAATACTTAATAAGGCTTAGTTACGATGAAGGTTTCAATCCTTATATAGTTATTCATATAAATAAGGAAGAGAAAGAGTCCTTAAAATCATCTAAACCATCTCAATTTCTACTATTAAACTTGTATGTTATGTTTTTAATTATTTAAGTTACCCTCTTTGAATTAGTCCTTTTTTAAAAAAATTATCATAACAAATAGTATTCAAACCACCACTACAAGATTAATTTTTCTATTGTAACATACAAATCATTATGAATTTGGATCAATATCTTTATAGTATTATGTATATAGTAAATACAACATTAGGTAAACACTTGTGGTTTTTATGATAATTGTAATACATGTTATTATGTTTTTATATTTTATAATTAATTAATTTTAAAGGTCATAAATATTAATTATTTTTAAATATGTTTAATATATTTGGAAGGCTTATAAAAAATTAGGATAGGTTAGTTATTTGTAATTAATTGTCAAAGACAAAGTATAATGTACTAGTAAAAGTTAGGTCAAAACATCTTTATCATTCTACACTATAGACCATAGTTTTTAGACTTATTTTAGATTTTCAGATATATATTTATAAATTGGGTGAGGTTATTTTATTCTGATTTTAATTGAAAAACTTATAATTTCATGCTCAAATTTTGGCCAAAAGATAGATATTAAATTTAATCACATCCCATGTCCTAAAAGTTAATGGTTACAAGTAGGATCAAATAGAATTCTTCCTTAATTAAAAATATAAAATTACAAATAAAAAAACATATATACATATATAAAGTCATGCCATCATTAGAAACTTTTTGTACAAATACTTATTTTAACTAATATTTTTATTTTCCACTACTTAAAATCATGTAAAAAAATTAATAAGATTTTATATGGTTGTACATTTATTTAAGGATAATTATATTGGACTATTTAAAATATTTTTGTATAAGGGTTTACAACAATCTAAAAATGGTTTATATTGACTTTAATTAAATCTATTATCTTAATTTAAATCCTAAAAATATCATGTAAATACCTACAATCCTAACAAATAAACTCAAGGAATAGGACAACCTTCTCAAGGTCCAAAATTAAACGAATGTAAAATAGACAAGTGCAAGTTTTATGGCAAAAATTTCACTTCATGAAAAAATATCATGGAACATTTAACTTAAATATTTTAATCTACTAAATAATTTAATGATTGATATGACCTTGCTACATTTAGAATCTAAACCTTATAATGAGACTAATGTTGGGTTATTCATAACCAAGGGGAAATGCTTAGTTGGAAGGAGTTTACTAAGGATAATTATATTGAACCATTTAAAATATTTTTGTATAAGGGTTTACATCAATCTAAAAATGGTTTAAATTGATTTTAATAAAATTATTCTTAATTTAAGTCCTAAAAATATCATGTAGATACCTACAATCCTAACAAATAAATTCAAGGAATAGGACAACCTTCTCAAGGTCTAAAATTGAACCAATACAAAATAGACATGTGCAATTTTTATGGTAAAAATTTCATGAAACATTTAATTTAAACATTTTAATCTACTAAATAATACAATGATTGATATGGCCTTGCTACATTTAGAATATAAACCTTATAAAACTTGCAAGGGGAAATACTTAATTGGAAGGAGCTTAGTAATGAATCACCAGCCATAGAATGAAAATTGTGTTACATGAATAATGAATTTAAAAATTTTAATTACTTGTTGTTTTGATTGACAACCTATTAGAGGTTACAACTCTATATGAATGAACTTAATGACCAAATTAAACATGATGTTTGTCTATCAAAACCTTGTATAATTAGAAAATTTGTGAAAAAAATATCTTATATTAAGCTATGTAACTCTACAACTAGAAGTTCCACAAAAAATCCAACATTAGGATTGAAAGATCAAATTGTTTCTAATTTTGGCATCATAAATTGTTTACTCTAACAAATTCATTCTCTAATTGGCACCTACTTTAGTGTAGTTTCCCTTAGCACATTTTAAGAACATTTATGCTCTATGCTACCCTAAAAACCAATGTGCCTACACTTAAATCATTGTAAAACATGAAATGTGATACTAGGTCTTATGTTAAGAGCCTCGATACTTAGATCACCCTTTACGAGGCCCCTTTTTTGGTGAACCCATGTGCTCAATGCCCTAGTCCCACTAATAGAGTTCAAATTTTGGCTATTGCGAGTGATGATCTTTACCTTTCATGATCTGATCTGGATCTTTACATTTAATTGTTATTTGTTAGCCTATACTCAAAATAACCTTGTGATTCCTATATATAAAGAACATCTTTTATCCTTTATAATGTCTAGAAAGAAATAACTATACTATAACTCAATTTAGAGAAATTATACAAGGAATAAGCTATCAAATTATAGAGCATAAAACTTCAATCATTCTACACACACGTATGGATTCATGCTTCTCATTTATGATTGTCATGTTATTGTACTAGCAATAGAAAAACTTTCAAAAGAGCATTGAATCACCACCTTTATGTGGAGATCCTAGAGAGGGTTTCATATTAAAGTTAATCTTATCATTTCAGCATCTATCATTTACTTAGCCTCTATTGCTACAAAGAAAAGTTGTTATTTTTTCATCATCACCATTCAAGAGTTGAGAACATTAACATGGGGTTTGACTTAGGTAAACCCCTATACTGTATGACCCTTTTTGTCCATTTGTTGTGTGTATAGGTGTAGATATGATAATGGAAAAATTATAAACAAGTAGAATAGATAATGATAGACTATGTCAAACTTTGAACAAATGAAAGCCCTCAAACTAGGGTACCTTATGCCCTTGTCCTACTACTTTGACCCGAATTTTTAGGAGACATGTGTGCAAAGCTTCTTGATTGGATTTTTGACATCTTCTACAACATTTGTCATGTTAAGACTAGGGCACTCAGTGCCTCTATCCAACATATTGAACTCAAAATTTTAGTGTCAAGTTCCTCTCTATGTCTCTATCACATATTTGCTTTAGTATTTTTGTCTTTCATTATATATATGTTTTATTGCAATAAACTAATTGATTTTTTATTTCAAATTACGTTTTATAAATTGAATGTTAATGTATTTAGTCATTTGCAAATAACTATATGCTATATAGAAAGACTTAGATCTTTCTTTTTCAAATCATCCAAACATTAAAATATTATTAGAAATAATTTAAGATGATCTATTATGATATTTCACCTTATCTTTGGTACACACTAATCTCCACAGAAAATGGCACTCCAAAAAAACTCTCACATCTACAAAACATAGTGTTTTTTTGTTAGATTTTTTGTACTTTAATAGTAACGAAGATGCTTCACTTCTGAAAATTTCACTAAAGAAACATTATGTTTTTATGAAATATTATTTTGTATGCCTTTTACCTTGCCCTATTTGATGAAAATTTAGTTTAATCTATCAATTTATGTTGTTAATATTTTTCATTAAATTCAATATTATTTTTTAAGGTTTGATATTTTCTTGACTCCTTTATCGAGGAAAGGATTGACCTTTCCTAAGGGAACAAACATTAAAAAATTGGGCTTAAACGAAATCTTATTTTCATTTTCATTCATTTGTTTTTGTCGGCTCAGCATATGTAATGTCGCCAAGGTTCGACCTCGCTACCTAAATGTCATCACAGAGCTCTTAGAACCTCATTGCTCTTATAGTCAATTTTAGTTCAAGCAATACAATTAAGATTATAGGATCTCTGTCTTTAACTAAAAATGCAATATGTTGAGTTTATTGCTAAAAACGAGTTCCATTCTCTTGATTCATTTTAATGAAATGTTCTAATAAATACTTGTATATTGATAAATGGTGTATTTTTTAATTAGAATTTTTTATTTTTACTCAAAAATATTCTTATGCATTCAATTTTTATTTGTATTTATCAGTATCTTTTGTGTTGTGCCTACCATTGTATTCATATCTAGGCATACATTCATTATGTGATGATGAACACCTATATATCTTAAGTTGATGCACAATCAACTGAAAAATTTTGGAAAGTTCAAATTAAGAATTTGTAGGCTTCCACCTTCTCACAAGGCTTATAACCCAACATGTTACATATTATGCATGACTTATTGTTATGTATTGTATTAAGGACATTCATTTATGTATCTAAATCAATTAAAGAATCAAAAAATCCCTCATAAGATATATTGTTCAAGAATGATATCTCCTGAAATGTTATAGGTAGGTGTAATTAAGATCTATATGATAAATGCATCTATGAATAAGGCATCCAAAAAAACTTTCTATATTTTTTCACTAAATGATGCAAATATTTTTTTCCTTTTCTTTGAAAATAGTGTTCAATATATTGTATTCATTTCAATGGATAATATAGATATCATAAACAGTCCTCCAAACTCTGGTTGGTTCAAATTAAATTTTGATGGCTCCACTAAAGGGAACCTAGGTCAATAAAAAGAGGGTGGCATTCTAAGGGATGAGAAAGCACTAAGAAAGGCATGTTGATATTTGCCTATGCTATTAATTTGGGGGTCTAGATGCCCAACTATGTTCCAGTGATAGTCGTTCACCATGATATTTTGTTGGTGAAGGATAAAGGCTATGCCAAAGTGATTACCGAAGAAGATTCTAAAAATGTCATCATGATGTTGAATTTTCAAGCCATACCTATATGGTTTGTATGTAACCTCATTGTTGAATCTCACCTAAATATGATGATCCTAGAGTAGTTTAGACTCATAAATATCTTTAGGGAAGGTGACATGTCGACAAGCAAGCTAGAAAATTTGGGCTCATTTGTCCATAACATTAAGGTCTAGACTAATATGCACCATCTCTTAAAAAATGTGTGTTTTACGATTTCTGATGATTGTAAATTTTTTATTTCCTCCAATGTTAGAGACAGAGATGATATCATCCCCTAAAATAATGCCTCACACATTTAATATCTCTCTGATTCATGATTTCATTTGGATAGATGTGACCTCCACTTCATCAAATTTTATTGCTATATTATTATGCATTTATGTATTACTTTCCTTTTTTGTGTTTTCCTTTTGTTCACATTGATTTTTTTCCATCTTTGTTCTTGGTTTCTCTTTTGCAGAATTTTTTGTTGGATATGGGAGGAGATCTCATTCAAGTGGAGCCCAAATATTATGTGTCTCGTAAGAATGACTACAAAGCTTGGACCATTCTTCATAAAGGTAATTTCATGTCATGTTGAAGCTATGATGGGTCATGTCCCTCTTCTCTCAACTGATTTGCTCACTCCTAGAAACATGGCTCGGTGAATGTTAGGGGTCCTCATTCAATGTCAATTATGGATCAAATTTTGGTGGTCATTATTCTCCCTCTAAAAGGAGTCTCCTTCCTCAAGAATCCCAAAAGCAAATACAAAGAGGATATGAAAAATTTCTAAAAAGAGGGGAGAAGATTAGTCACCTACAAATTGTGTTTAACCATGTGGAACTATCAATGGTGTGGAATACTATTGTAGAGATACTAATGAGGTATGTCACTTTGGATGGTCAATTTAAAATATTTCATTCTCATTTGTTCCCTATGCTCAATCACATTAGGTACAATACTAAAATCAATTTTGTTTTTTGGATTCACTCCTATGTATTCCAATCTATGAATGTATGTTTAACCAAAGACAAGGATGCCATCCTTCATAAGGGCTTCATATATTGGATCTATCAGTTCAATCTTGGCCTCAACCCAGTCTTGATCTCTCTTCCTTGAATCACCAATCCTTTCATCATTGTGGATTTGACCCTTGATACTCTTGTTTCCCCTCTTTTGTTTTCAACATCCCCCTCAAAGGAGAAGATTTTTCATTCCGACCCCCACAGTTCGCAAAATTTATGAATCGAGCTACCAATTCCCCTATTTCTCCTAAGACAAAAAAATGCTATTTTTGAAGACCCCTAAAAATCAATATTTTAGATGATGACTCGATTTCAATCTCATCCCCCTCCTCTGAAGGTTCCCCAACTGCTTCCCCATATTTAATAAATTCCCTTGTTAACCCTTGTTCATGTCCCTAGAGTGATGTGTTTCACAATTTGGGAAGCTTGGACCAATTGGCTACTCAGCACCCTAGTTGTAAGCCTATGAAGAGCTAAGCATTAAATTGCATGAGTTTTGTAAAGCCTACAATCTCCAAAATAAGAACCTAAAGTGGCAGTTGGTTGAGCTACACACAACTGAGACTAAGGTAATTGAATTGGAAATTTTAGTCATGGCTAAGGCTATTGATCATCCTATTGAGTTGGTTGATGATGAGGTTTGGTATTTTGTGAAGGGGCTAGTTGATGAGTTTTATAGATGGGTAATTCTAGAGAATAAGGTGGAGAATATCAAGGTTTATGTTTTTTGACAAAAGACATGAATAATATCTAGAAGACTATTGGTAGTCTCTAGGATAATCAACATAAAATTGTCAAGAAGAATAATTATGTGGAGTTAAAAGTGGAAATTTAGAAGAACCAATATAAATAAAATGAAAGAGTAAAAGATAGAGAGAGGCACAAACTCACAAGGTACGCCCTCCAAAATTCACTTAATCAAAGAACTTCCCTCCCCCAAATGATGATTTAGCACTTTATACTTAGTGCATGTACAATGGACCACTTGCAAACAAGGGCAAAGTGGGCTTCTAATTTCAAAATTACATCTACCTCAAATAGGCGATACAAGACTCAAACGAATAATGTAAGAGATCTAAACTAAGATCCAAGCAAATTACAAGTACTATATAGGCCAAAAAAGACCAAATACTAAAAATATAATTTTTACTCAAAATGGTGAAAATTTGATAGTATGACATGAAAGTAGACAAAAAATTATGCACTTTAAAAAATAACACCTAAAAAGAAGGTCCTATGAGCTTGAACAGAGCCCAAGAAGTTCCAAAATTGAGGATTGGATATGTACAATAGTGAAAAAATAAACATTTTCCACCAAAATTAGAAAATAATCACGCCATTGCAGAGATCACAAAAAATAGCCCAATAAAACAATTACACTATAAAAGGCCTCAAAATGACCAAGTTATGAGCCTCTGAATTTCGACTACAATAATAGAAACTCGAATGGTGAGGGGTCAAATAAAATTCAAAAAGTGCCAACATTAGCAAGTCACTAGCTTAAATTCAATGGTCATATGGTCGTCATGGGAAAATTCCTCCCTACTTGCGTGATGGTCCATATTGTATGGATGTATGATGTGGCAGCACTAAAAAATGACATGTGGCATTGAACGATGTATGATGTGGCAGCACTAAAAAATGACATGTGGCATTGAACGATGTATGAAATCTTACATGTCACTATATGAAAAGATGATATCAATGTTGATGTGGCTATGCAAACCAATCAAATGATGAAATGTGTCAGCATGGACACCAAAGTGTTAGCTTGTGTGGCAGTATGAACCAACAACATGGCACTTGCATGGTAATATGAACCAACAACATGGCACTTGCATGGCAAATAATGTTAGTGAGTACAGAGATAATGTGGCACTATACGATTGATCTCATGGAAAATTACATGGTGTTGACTGAGTGTTGCATGGTTGAATCAAATATCGCCACATGTCAGTGGTAAAAAATCAACAAATGTCATATGGACGTGTAGTAGGCCATCGTGTGGCACTAGGTGTTGCGGCCCACTAGGTGGTCGTGAGATGGTGTTCTTGCAGTGGCATGAAGGCATGGCAAGTTCGATGGATGAGGAGCTCGAGAGTGGAGTTAGTGCCAACGAGTTGAGGTGGCTAACAAGAGGAGCTAAGGCCAATTGAGTTGAGATGGGAGACAGTCAGGAGAAGCAGTGGCTAGCAAGGGCCAACAGAGGAAGACACTGATGGTAGGGCCAAAAAAATGGTATAATACCTGCAAAAAATTCAATGCGACAGGGTACAAAGGGAGCAAAGTGAAAACAAACCCCTCTCCCTCCTCCCCCCAAATATATATATGTGTGTGTGTGTGTGTGTGTGTGTGTGTGTGTATACATATATATACAATTCAATGTGATCGGGTAAAAAGGGGGCGGGGTGAACACAAACCCCTCCCCCCAAATATATATATATACACATATGTGTGTGTATATATATATATGTATATACATATATACATATACACATATATAAATATATGTATCTATATACATATATACATGTATATATATACATATATACACATATATATAGTCGGTTAATAATAAGCATTTTTTTGGGGGCACTTGGTGGTTTTGTCAGATTGATCAGGATAAAGGGCCTTAAAAGGGAGGAAACCATTTTAGAGCTCTTTAGGGTCTCCTGTGCCTCTAGAGATGGAGCCCTCTTCGAAAAAGGCCTTTCCACTCTCAACAGCTATAGTCGGGAACCACCAAGCATAATTGAAGACATCATTGTAGATTATAGTTATTCCGAGTAGGGCAAAACAAATAGCCAAAAAACCGAGTTTGATGGATTTAGATTATCCATCACATACATCACATGGGGGGGCATATTGAAAATTATTA
Organism: Cryptomeria japonica; assembly: GCF_030272615.1. Classification (NCBI taxonomy): domain Eukaryota; kingdom Viridiplantae; phylum Streptophyta; class Pinopsida; order Cupressales; family Cupressaceae; genus Cryptomeria; species Cryptomeria japonica. Next base: position 222,933,890 of record NC_081411.1, on the reverse strand, counting down.
ATTCGAGCTTCCACCCCCATCAAATTGTAGGGCCACCCCCCATCAAATTGTAGGGCAAGACCATAGAATAGTAGGGTGCCTATCTACATTTAATTTAATTTGTAGAAAGGAATTCACCCCATAGAATTGTAGGGCCATGAACACCCGTTGGTTGCAATTTTATTAGCAGCCCCCCCTTTTCTATAGTTTTATATGGGTTAGGATTCATGAGTAGGGGAACTAATTAGGGGGGAGTGCCCCCTAAAATTTGATGGGCATTAGTTGGAGGAATAATCATGGAGGGGCCCACCTTTCCTCCCCCTTATGGGAAAAATTCTATAACGTTACCTTCAGATAGACTTAGGTTCGTTGGTCATAACTTAGGAGGGAGTAGCTCCGCTAAAGAGTGTCTCTTTAGTTTAGTTAGGGTAGGGGTGGGCCCCTAATATTCGGGTACCAGAAATACATGTATATGGATTTAATAACTTGAACTATTGTAACCACACACAAAACTATGGAAATTTTAATTGGGGTTGCTGCCATCTTTACCTCGGGATCGAACCTTGTAACTCTTCCATTTCTCCTCTGAAAGGCTCTTCTGGAAGTTATGCCCTCATACCGCCTTATTCTCTCCTTCTCCGGAGGAAGTCTAATTCCCAAACACCTTCTTATTTTCTCAGCTTTATCCAGCTCATATTATACAGGTTCATTTCAATATCATAAAGATGTGTTATGCGAAGCCCGATTCTGTTCAGTCCTTTGAACAACCTATTTATGTACCCGATAGAGATAACGGAAAGGCTATGCATAGATATAACTAGTGTAAAGAAAATTAATAAAGGTAATGGAGGTCAGTGCTTTATAAGGCGGCTAATGTTTACTTTTACGGACGGAGGAAAGCAGCTATATATTCTCTTACAACCTATTCTTATCCTTAGAGTTCATCTAAATCAAAATCACACCTAATAGTTGTCAATAGTTAGCTTTAGTCATAAACATCCAAACCTACCTCTACATTCTGATAGCCAGACAGACCAAAGCTGGGGTGAAACATGATCAGATTTGACTAGCGACTCTCCATCGGGTAAAACTATTCTACAGCGGGGGTGTCAAGGGAGGCATATATATATATATATATATATATATATATATATATATATATATATACATACATACATACATGTATAAATACATACATATATATCTTTTAAATAAAAAACCTTTATAATATATTAAAAATACTGTGATATTGAATAATATGAAAATAAAAAAATTTCGCAATTTTTTTTAATACTTTTTAAAAAAAATTGTACCGTATGACCTAATGGTCATGGGTAAACTAGCTCCAAAACAAAATAAAAAGTCAATAAGACTAAATTTATCAAAAAATATAGATCATTGATCATGATCAACAAAATTAGCTACGACTTTGATTTTTCAAATTATTTTGAAAAGGTCAATAACATGAATTTTATAACCCCATTTTGGAGCTAGTTTAGTTGTGTCCTGACCTAATAGGGGAAATTTTTCCTCCAAAGTCCCGACATTGACTTTCACCTAAAAAAGGTAAATTCATGCACATGGTCTCCGAGACTCAAAGGCAAGGTCAAAATTGACGTAGGATGCCCCCAAAATGCATTGCTCCTTAGATTCAAAAATCAAATGCCCAAGGATGTCCCTGAAAAGACTACTCAATGAAACCCTAATGGCTTTGATACCATGTAAGAATTTGACAAAAATAGCCAATATCAACAGCTCAATGAATAGTACAATCAAGAGAGATGAAATATTGATAAGAACAAAATGTATTCTCATCAAGATGTAAAATACCATCAACTGGATTAACGAATACAATGAAGATGAGCCTACTTATAAAGATAAGGCCATATGGATATGTGAGCACATAAACATGACATATGGCCCAATGAGAAACAAGGGTAGGTAGGAGAAATAATAAAGTATTCCATAAGAGGTGGATCACCCACTGGAGGTGGAATGTAACAACAAGATAAGACCACAAACGGTGGAATTTATCCCACAAAAAACTTTCCTATGTACACACTTCCCTAAGTGTCTCATATGCAAACTACTATAAAATTTGATACTCTAAGTCAACTTAAGTAAACTGTAATTATGAGACATAATTTACACCAACACTTTCTTAAGAAAAATATCTAAAGCATTTGTTAGATTTAAGATATTCAAATCTATGATTGAGAACCGAGTACATGGTAAAATCAAGTGTTTGAGGTTTAATAGAGGATGAGAATTTGCATCAAATGGGTTTGATATATTTTGTAAAGAACATGGTATTAGAATATAATTATTTACACCTAGGACTCCTCAAGGGAGTGGAGTTGTTGAAATAAAGAATAGGACTATTCTACAGATATTTAGAACTATGTTGAAAGATGCTAACTTACCTAATGTGCATTAGAAATAAGTTGTGCATACTCTTGTCTACATTATTAATAGGGCACAAGTAAGAGTGAATCCCCACAAAGACACCTTATGAGATATGGCAAGAAAGAGCACCTAATATCAAGTATTTCAATATATTTGGAAACAACTGATACATAAGAAGAGATGGGGAATATTTGGAAAATTTTGAAGTGAGATCAAATAAAAGGAATATTCTTCGGATACTCTATGAAGAGTAATGCATATTGATGTTATAGCAAGAGGCTGAAGAAGATCGTGGAAAGAATGAATGTAAAAGTGAGTGAAGAATGTAATAGTATTGTACCAGAACCTAAGGTTGATGTAGAGAATGCTCCTACTGCTATAGAAGAGAAGAAATCTTTAGAAAAAAAAAAAGGGATAAATGTCGAAGAAATGGAACCTAAACAAGCACCTTAGACATCTACAAAGTATCTATAGAAGAACCATTCATAATATCACATCACTGGGGCCAGCCTTAAACCACACACACTTAGCAACATATTAAGCCTAGAGAATGTTAGTGAACTCTAAGTGTTTAACACTTTTAACTATATAAGTCAAATCTTAGTGTGTGTGATTTAATTCATCTACATCATTGGAGACAAAGAAAAGGAGTTTAGACAAGAATAATCTTGTTGAAACTAGTTTTCAAGTACATTGACATTTTTAAGTCTTAGGTGGAGGCAATTTATTTTGTAGAACCTAGCAAGGATGAAGGTTGGATAAAATCAATGCAAGAGGAATCAAATCATATAGAAAATAATAATACATGGGAACTAATACCTAGACATGTGAATAAGAATTTGATAGGAACAAAGTGAGTGTTTACAAATAAGTTGAATGAAGATAAAAAAATTCATAAGAAACAAGGCTAGGATGGTTTGTACAGGCTATTCACAAGTTGAAGGTATAGACCCTGGGGAGATTTTTGCTCCAATAGCTAGGATGGAAGCTATAAGAATGTTTCTTGCATTTTCTCCATATAGGAAATTTAAGGTATATGAAATGGATGTCAAGTCAACATTCTTGAATGTAGAACTTGAAGAAGAGGTGTATATTGAACAATCAGATGGATTTTAGTTGTCAAAAGATCTAGATATGGTCTACAAACTCTAGAAGGCACTTTATTGACTCAAGAAAGCTCCCAGATATTGATTTGGGAGGTTGGACAAATATTTATTGTAGCAAAATTTTAAGGTACAAAAAATAGTAATCTTTATTTCAAAACTAAAAGTTATAAAATTTTAATAGCTATTGTGTATGTTGATGATATTATTTTTGGAGGAGATTGTGAAAATTTGTTGAAAATAGCCAAGATCAAGATCTCAATAAATAGCACAATAAAGGGACAAAATATTTGATAAGAATAAATTGTATTCTAATCAAGAGAAAAATATTGATCAACTAGATCATCAAGAATTACATACAATATAGATGAGCCTTCTTATAAAGGCAAGGCTAAGAGACAAGAGAACACACAATGATGACATGTGGCTCAATGAGATGCAATGATAGGTAGGGGAAGGTAGGAGAAATAGTAAAATTTTCCACATGAGGTGGATCACCCACCGAAGGTGGAATTATAATTCTACAATAAGTGGATATGATAAAGTAATAACAACATCATACCATAAAAGGTGGAAATTCTCCTACATACACACTCCCAATGTATCCACATCTGTCTAGGTATCTCATATGCAAAATACTATGTGGTGCATGTACCTAAGTAAAATCAAAAGGTGGTGTACTGAGCCACACTATTGAAAAAGGCACTCCAAGGTCTAGTGGAGATGAATGTAGAACAATATCAAAAGACTCACATGTCTCCTCCAAAGATAAAGAGACCTCTAAATACTGTACATAAGAATCCACAATCATGTCAACCTCGAAAGAATGATTGTGTAGAGAATGAACAAGAGGGTTAGAGTGTTCCCTTGCAACAATCAAAGAAAGATCGCCTTCATCAAAGAGAAGATTAATATCATCAATGATGTCTCCCAAATGTGCAATGTAGGACTCCACAAGAAAACATGTAATGTTTGTCAAGTAGTCCTCCCAATGAATTGAAGCTGGAAGACAAGGAATATCATGTTGCACTAAATCAAAATAAGGCAAAACTGTTGCAATATATGCATCATCAAGTGCAATAGGTGATGTGATATCAATATGAGGAGATGAAATGCTCTAGTCTCAAGAATAGGGTGACATGTGAGAATCCCCAAGTTAAAGTACCCAAAATTCTCGTCAATATCTAAATCATCATGTGAAGAATCAACCTCATCAATAGGACCAAAATGTGAAAAGGAGTACAACAAAGATGCATGATAAACCACTCGTCGCAATAATAGCTCTACTCTCCAAGTCTTTAATGATAACTAAATCAAGAGTGAACTCCACAATTTTTCCCATTGCCTCTGTGTGTGATTTGATAGATGGAAAGAAGATTGTTTGTCAAGTGGAGTACACACAACACATCAATGAAGGAGTTATCCCCAATGGCAATGGATCCTTTCCCAATCACATCCATGTATGTATGACTGTCCATCAAAATCTGTGGCATGGTGCAAGGCTCAAATGAAGAGAACATAGACTGCGAAGATGCCACATGATTAGAAGCCCCTAAATCTAGAAGCCATCTCCCCGAATAATGACTTGTAGTAGAACAATGAGCTTGTCCCTTTCCTTTTGACTCAAAAGTGTGATCCTTCCCTTTATCATTTTCTTTGGAAGAAGAAGCCGAAGTAGACATTCTAGAAGGCAAATTGATTTTGTTCTTCTCAAGAAGATGTTTCAATTCATCAATATCCTTCTTGTAACAATGTTGTTCATCATGTCCCAACTTCCTGCAATATGCACAAAAAAGATTGTCCTTATTTGATTTCCTCTTAAGTGAGGATATAGAATCACCTTGTTGTGTAGAGGATGATTGTGCTCCATCTTGTTGTGGCTTAGACTTAGGTTGCTTTTGGTTCTTTCCTTTTCCTTGATTGTTTTGATCCCCTTTATTAGCCACCAAAGTTTGTGACTTTGAAGATTGACAATCCCCTTCTTGGTCAACTTAGATTGCTCAAGAATCAACATATCTGTAAATGCATCAAATGATGGTGGAGTGTATGAGGCCCCACGAGCCAACTGATGCGTGTGAAAACTAGAAACAAAGGCTACATACTCTAATAGAAGCTTATCAAACATGTTATAAACCAATTGAGCATTTTTTTTGTCAATGCCACAATCATTAAGCTTTGCTCTTAGCTCATTTACTTTTGTGACATAATCTTGGATTCCATCAAAATCCTTCGGATCCAATGTTGTGAGTTCACTATCAAGCTTGTATCCCTTAATCTCATCAACTTGACCATGTAATTTGGTATAAATATCCCAAGCCTCTTTAATTGTAGTACACTTATCAATGTGAAAAATGAGGTCGTCTAATACATAGTTTCTTAATGTTCCAAGTACCATACATTTTTTTTGTGAGCCATTCAACTTGAGCATTAGGATCAGCCTTAGGATCAGATGGTGTTGTTATAGTTCCATTTACATAATGAATGAGTCATTTTTCCATTAGTTTACTCCATGCCTTAATCTTCCATGATGCATAATTATGTGGAGTTAAAAGTGGAAATTTAGGAGAACCCATAGCACCAAAATGAAAAAACACAAGATAGAGAGAGGCATCATCACACAAGATACCCCCCTCCCAATCAAAGAATGCAAATACTAATGTAGTGCTGACATAATGCTGACGTCAACATTCGATAGGATTAAATTTAACGTCCATTTGACTGTCACGAGAACTTCACACCCCTTGTGTGGTTGTTTGTACCGTACCGTACAGACATGATGTTGTGGCACAATCAAAACTTGACACATGTTGTATGGTAGTATGGTCAGATGATTGGGCATAGTGACATGGTTGTACACGTGTTTGATGACATGTCATTTGGTTCCAATGTGGATTGCTAATGTGGCATGCACGACATTGGCGTGGCAGAGACACATTGCCTATACAGATGTTTGCATCGCAAAACACATGGCGGTATGACCTGCCTACTGGTTGATGACGTGGCAGTATTAGTCACCTAATGACATGTCCCGCCGCACTATGACTGTTCTTGTAGTGGGCGAAAGGCAGGGTACCATGTATGCTGAGGTGGCGTTGTTGCAAGTGTGTGTGGCAGGTGATTAGGAGATGACGGGGTCGAGGGATGGGCAGTCGAGCAACTCGGGGAAACTATGCAGGCAACTGGAAAAGGAGAACATCGGGAAAAGTGGTGGACGCAGGGCTAGCTGCGGTGGATGGAGGGCATTGAAGAGAAAGGTCGATGACAGGTTAGGCATCGATAGCACGGAGCCCGGTGGGAGACACAGTGTAGGAGGCAGCCAAAAATAGCAGCAAGAACTCGAGGGTACGTACTGCAGGTTATCAAAAGTATAGTACGACGCCTACAAAAAAAGATTTATTAATAAGTTTTATATTTACTATTAATATTCTTATATTTACATATCTCTCTATAATTTAAATTGATATGTCTATTTCACATATATTTTTTAAAATATAAGTGTGTTAGGTTTTTGTGTTTTTTGTGATGTGTTTATACTATATTTTGATTTTGAAATGTTGTAAGTTAAAATATATGAACAAAATAAATTAACTAAATTAGATACACTTAATTATAAAAATCCAAACTGCTTGGGATCAATAAACTAATAATTTTTATTCATTTTGACCAAATATTTTATTTCAAGCAATACTTATATTGATAGTATTTTAGTTCTTTAATATATTTTGTTAGTTGCATGGTGTTTATTTTTAGAAGAATATAACAAATTATAAATACATTTAGCTATCACTTCTCTCAAGTTATTTGAATCTTTTATATTTATAGTATTTTAGTTCTTTATCTTTTATTTTCAAAAAACCAAAAAGTTAAGATAACTTGAGAGAAATGATAACTGAATCTATTTATAATTTTTTATATTTTGTTAAAAATAAACAACATGCAACTAACAAAATGTACTAAAGAACTAAAATACTATCAATATAAGTATTGCACCAAAAGAACTATAATACTATCAATGTAAGTATTCCATCTAATTTATATTATTTGGTGAAATGAAATATTTGGTCAAAATGACTTAACTAAAATTAAATAACTTATGTACAATAAAATAAATTAATAAATTGAATCTTTTTGATAGGAAGAAAATAAAAAAGAAAACAATTTGAAATAAATGATAATTGAACCTATTTATCACTTTCTGTATTCAAAAAAGTTAAAAACTACATACAACTACCAAAATATATTAAATAAATAAAATAAAATATTCTTAAAAAAGATTTACAACATTATACAAAATAAAATAAAAACAGTGGTATAAAAATATAAAATACAAATTTTTTATTTTTAAAAATAAAAAAATACTAATATTTTTTCATATATTTTTAAAGAATAAAATAATCTAAAACATCTCTAATCTTCATTATGAGATCTTCAAATAATAGAAAATTATAGAAATAAGCCAACCAAAACAGACTTGAAAAAATTAAGTAAAACTATGACATCAACTCTGAGTGAAATCAAAATAAATAAAATACTAATATTCTTTCAAATATTTTTAAGGAATAAAATAATGAAAAACATCTCTATCTTCATTAAGAGATCTTCAAATAATAAAAAATTATAAAATCAGTCAGTTATGAGATCTTCAAATAATAAAAAATTATAAAAAACAGACTTGAAAAACTTAAGTAAAACTATGACATCAACTCTGAGTCAACTCTAAGTTTGAAAAGAAAATCCACAGCTCAAATATTGTTTTTATTTCTAACGCCACTAGAATTTGTCTATTCGCAAAAATATTATTCATGTAATGTGCCCCCTATATATAGAAAGTAAAACATTAACTCTGAGTTTGAAAACAAGAATCACAAAGACAATTTCTATTTTTAGCGGCACCTTCACTAATAAATATGGAATTTGTCTAAACAAACAATACGTATCATAATAAAATTCCTCATAGCTGAAAACTTTCTGTGCTTCTGTGGAAGTTAATTACTGTCCAAAAGAGTATTCATTGCTGTAGTGTGTATACTTGATCTTGCTTCATCCGTGTAATGCTCAAATTTCTTTTAATTGCCTTCCATTTGAGCTTACAATTATAATCTGTAATGAGGGTTTGGAAGGCCAAGGGTTTTGAGTAATGCTGTGGTTTGTGTACCTTGAGTTGGACCTTCTCTGAGTTGGAGGGAATATAAGGATCAACTTTGTTTTTTCTTGTAAGTTTTCTAAATCTCTGTGTTTTACTATAAGTAATTGATATTTGCTTTCTGCAAAAATCTCTGTTTGATTCAATTTCAGGGATTCAATTTTGTTTCTTGACAAGATAGCCACTGCTGAATGTGAGAATACTGTATATATCGATGTGAGATTAAAAGAGAGAAAAATCAGATGTTGCTTGGTCATTTCTGACTTTGCTTTTGTTTTTGCTTCCTTGTATTTGTGGAATGCAGGGATCCGTATGAACAACATGAAATTCAAAGAAGGATGCATGGTTGAGGTTTGCCGTTCAGATGGGGGTATATTTCAGTCTTGGTTCCGGGCTAGGATCATTCATGTGATGCACAATATTACAAAGTGGAGTATGACAACCTATTAAATGAGCATGGGAAACGTGTTGTGGAAGATGTGAGTGCTGATGCAGTTCGACCAGAGCCTCCGCACATGACAGAAACAAGAAACTTGGGTCCAGGGAATATGATTAAAGTATATGATAATCATTCATGGAAGGCGGGTAGAGTTGTCAAAGTTTTACCTCGAAGATTATTTGTTGTAAAATTAATGGAATCATTACTACAGAGGAAATATCATATATCTGTTATCCGTGCTCAGCTGTTTTTGCACAGTGAAAGATGGCTGCATAATGACCAGGTAGAAATTAGTTCCACAGATTCGTTATTAATTTGATTTTTGACTTGTATTTATCTTTGAAATGAAAAATGCATTAGGGGTTTTTGTTTCTTAATTATAATAATTTAAGTGATTAAATTACATGTACTGAGGTTTTCTATTTGAAAATTCATTGGAAATAAATTGAGTCATGTATGTCATAACAAGTATTTATTTCAATTGTTTGATACTTATTGTTGTGTTTTTGTATGTAGGTTGGTAGAGACCATTTCTTGAAAATGGGATTTTGGCTCAAGAAGAAGTCACATATGGAAAATCGATTTGTGGAATCTAATGCAAAAACAAACGCTGGATACAATGAACATGAACATGATGACAACAAACTTGGAACAAAGTATCTAAAAAGAAAGGCAGGCAATGAAGTCCCATGCGGCTATCAAGCAGATATTTTGAAGACAGAAGATGCTTCTCAGGAAAGGAGCGCAGTTAAGAGGTTTAGGTATGAAGAAGCTTTGCCTGTGCAAGAAAACATTGAGTGTTCTGTAGCTAGTAGTAGCAGTAGCAATGAGGTAGATTATGTGTTACATTCTGATAAGAAGAATTCAAAGCACGAATTAGAAATTAGTGCATACCGCTCCACAATGAGAGCTTTTTATGCTTCTGGGTGTTTAAGTTGGGAACGAGAAACCTTGCTGACAAATCTTCGTCATGAATTGTGCATTTCTGATGATGAGCATTCATCTGAGTTGTCACGTTTGTGCTAAGAAAAGATATGTAAGTTAACTTCTCTGTAAAGTGATATGTAATTCAAAATTCTTTCAGCATTGCCTTTTGAGATGTTGGTTCTTGTGAGTAAAAATATATTCATTCCCTTCCTTGTGATTGCATAAAATGATACATTGAATAGAAATAATTTCGAGTTACTTTACTTTCCGTAGTATCTATCTGTTAGTGTTACCCAAGAACATTATCCTTTATGGGGATAAATGCTCCAACGTCACCCCTCCTTACTCCTATGTTAAATTAGGGCTTTAGATTACTTGAAAGAAATGAAAACTAAATTCGTTCGTAAATTTTTATATTTTCGAGAAATAAACAGCATGTAATTAACAAAATGAACTAAATAAATAGAACACTGTCAATATAAGTATTGTACTTAGTTTTTATTAAATTCTTTGAATTTAAATATTTAGTAAAAATAAATTAGTTAAAATTAAATATTTTTAATATAGAAATAGAAAACTATTAGTAGTAGAATTAATTAATAAATTTAATCTATTTGTTAGAAGGAAAATAAAATATTAAAATAATTTAGAAAAAATGATTATTGAATCTATTTAGCACTTTATATAATTCTTTTTAAATAATCTGTGTGTAACTAACAAAATGTAACAATAAATTAAATAAAATATTATTAAAAAAATTAAAATATTATATAAACTTAGCAATAATTAATCATGAATAATGCTAAGACCGTTGCTAGACAGTTTCAAAGAATCTGTTCAATTGCACCGTTAGATTGTAATTGCCAATGTCTCTTGTGATTTCCCCGTAATGAGTCGTTTTAATTGTGATTATTATTTTTAGTTCTTTTAAAAACAAGCTTAGATATTATTGTAAAGAAGAATTACATAGAGCCTAGATTGCTCCAATCATTCAATAAGAGCTTCCTTAGGGATTAAAGCCAAGAAAGAAGAATTTATTCAGCCATGATTATTATTATTAGTTTTTCTTTGAATCTTGAATTTATTCAGCCATGATTATTATTATTAGTTTTTCTTTGAATCTTGAATTTATTCAGCCATGAATTTTATCATTTATTTTAAGATTAATTGATTATTTTATGCCACAACGTTTTCAAATCAAGAAAGCAGAGCTGAAAAAGGAATTTTATCGAGTAGCTGAGGTTGAGCATTCTCAGGTATGCATATCAAATCTTTATACCAAAGCATATTTTCTGTTTGAAAAGGGAAACTATATACATACTTTTCCTTATGTTTTGCTCATTATTGTCATAATAGTTTCTTCAAGGTTTAATGGAAAAATAAATGATAGTTAAGATGAATTAACTTAGTCTCATTGATCTAGAAATAAATTTCACTATCATAATTCCCTCGTGTTCTCTAATAGGAGCTTGCTTTATGTGTTGCCATTTAGATATTCATTCAGAATTTGGATCACTAAAATGGAGGGTTTGTAATCTGATCCAACAAAATGTTTTAAAGAAATGGGTAGGGCACATCCGCTGGTCTGAGCTATAATTTCCAAATAAGAAATGATTTCAAAGAGTGTCTGGGCTAAATGCTTTCTATTTAAACTGAAACGTCTGCTGGTATGCTCTCTTATTCTAAGACAAAATTTCTTTGAAAACATCTCTCTGTCGTGGAAAATGTGAGTAAATTCTAAAATATTAGATAAGATTAGTAGTTGAAACAAAGAGGCAGACTAATATCTGCTATGGAACTCTATATATAATTGTCGTTGGCCTAGATTAGACAATTTTATCGTGAATTCATGAATTTAGTTGTTTTATGTTGCTAATTTAATGGATCTCTCTTATTGATCTGCGTTTTAATAGATCAAATAAAATAAGATTGACGTAGATAAAATTATTGTCAAATGGAATAAGATAGTTAATCATCATTATTAAAAAGGTTTAAGGAAATTGCGGATCAACCAATCAAAGGAAATCATCTGTAACTGTTAAATTAATTGCCCTTATTTATTAGATAAATTTCAATCATTTTAATAAAAAACCGGTAGTATTTATCTGGTGCTAACAAGAATTTTGTCGAAACCCTTGGAATAAAGGAAAACCCTAGCACGAACAGAGAGGAATAGAAGGAGCGAACCGGCGAAGATTTGTTTTCCTATATTTTTAAGATTAATTAGTTTCTTAGTTTAGGTTTTAGTTTTATTGCAGAAAATGGGCAAAGTCTTTGTAGGTTCTATTATTATATGCATTATCAATTTTCTACTTTTTCAATTATTCATTCATTCAAATAGGGCTCAAATTTTAGTATAGAATTTTAGGAGCTAATCAATATTTGGCAATCATCAAGAAATCTATGGACTTACCTGGTTAAACTAGAGTATAAGTTGTTAGCAATCTCTACAACTAGTTAAACTTCATTTGTCATGGGTCCTATTGAGGTGGAGAGGAGTGTTGCTGAAAGGGTGATGACTTCTAGTTGGTTCTATCTTTTTGGCTTCAATTCACTAGTTTTGGGAGCCACTTCAAAACCCAACTTCAAGGTTTGGGGTTCCATTCAAAATCCCCTATTTCTAGATTATTACTCAATGCTTATCTTTAAGGATCTGGCCTTTTTGGTTTTGGGTTCTTTTGGATGTGTGATCCTTATAAAACCCACTATCAAAGGTTGTGGGAGCCTTGTAGTTTTAAAGGGCCTAGTTTGGCTAGTCTTTGGTTTTGGTTAGGTACAGGCTTTGTGGTTTGTGGCCTCATGATGTTGCTCCAGGTTTTGGGTGTCAAAAAAACCCCTTGCTGGCCTATTGGCTATTGTTGTGCCTTTGTTTGGGCCAAAGCTATTGTGTGTAGCCACAATATTTTGTAACGTTTGATCTAACTTGTGTGGTTGTGGTCGGGCTGCTTATTTTCTTTGTTGTATCTTTTAGCAGTAAAAATGTTCAAACGTAGAAATATGACAAATCAGTCAATAATTATTAAAAATTTTAATGAAAATTAATAATAAATAAATCAAACTTATCTAGACCAGTGAGAAAACTCTAAGATACTAATATTCCGTAGACAAACCAAATGAACTTTATAAGATTATAAAAATAAATGTCACTATAAGAAATTAAAAGATATAAAAATATCTAACATCTTCCAATTAAAACCTAAATTAATTCATATATAAGAAAAGATAAGAACAATATAGAAAACCAAAAAAACCATAACAAATATGATCTTTCTATAAAAAAATAAAAATAATCAGAAAAGACTTACCAAAGAAGCTTTGAATTCCATGTGATAAAATCTTTATAAGTATAAACAAAACAAAACAACTCAAGAAACAAGAAAATAAGTTTTTCATTTATATTTTCACATTCTAAGTTTTATGATATTTAAAAGAAATTTGTTGTTTTATTTACTAGAATTGCTACATAAAATAAAAAATAAAAACTTTTTTTTTTTCATAAGTAAAAATATAATAAAACAATTTTTCAAAAAAGCAAAGAAATTAATTCTATTGTAAAATTTTGAATTGAATTGCTAGGTAAATGTCACTAGAGGCTACAACCCTCTATATTTTTTAGCACCTCAATAAATGAGAAATAAATCAAATTGAAATAATTAAATTATTCAAAATAAAGCTAAAACTAAGACAAGTCTATTAAATAACAATATTACAGCCATCCACCCCATAATTTAAATTGACTCGAACAAAGATCTTTGTGAGGATAACAATATGAAACAAAAATACTGATTGCCTAAGAAGAAAAATACAAAGATTCTAAAAACTTAGAAGAAAAAACCAAAATTAAACCTTGTATATAATCCAAGCCAAACACTTGAATTGACTTCACACCACACCAATACTCAAATAATTTGTATTTTATATTTTTATAGTATTTTGTATAATATGGTAAATAGGTTCAATAACTATTTCTATCTCTACACAAAAAATATTTAATTTTAACCAATTCATTTTCATTAAATATTTTTTAAATTCAAGAAAATAATAAAAACTAGGTACAATACTTATATTGATAATATTTAGTTCATTTTATTAATTACATGCTGTTTAGTTCTGGAAAATATAGAAATTGATGAACAGGTTTAGTTTTTATTCCTTTCCAGTTATCCCTATTGCTGAGGGATAAAGCCCTAATCGCAAACATAGGAGTAAGGAGGGGCGACGTTCAAGAATGTTTATCCCCATAAAGCATAATGTTATTGGGTAACACTAATAGACAGATGCTATGGAAAGTAGAGTAACACGAGATTTTTTCTATTCAATGTATCATTTTCTGCAAATCAGAAGCAAGGGAATGTATCATTTTTACTCACAAGAACAAACAGTTTAAAAGGCATTCTTGAAAGAATTTTGAATTACATATCACTGAAGGAATCTTACAGAGAAGTTAGCTTACATAGCTTTTCTTGAGCACAACCATGACAACTCAGATGAATGCTCATCATCAGAAATGTGCAACTCATGACGAAGATTTGTCAGCAAGGTTTCTCGCCCCCAAGTTAAACACCCAGAAGCATAAAAAGCTCTCATTGTGTAACGGTATGCACTAATTTCTAATTCGTGTTTTGAATTCTTCATATCAGAATGTAACACATAATCTAACTCATTGCTACTGCTACTACTAGCTACACTGCACTGAATGTTTTCTTGCACAGGCAAAGCTGTTTGTGCTACCCTAAACTTCTTATCTGCACTCCTTTCCTCAGAGGCATCTTCAATCTTCAAAATATCTGCCTGATAGCCGCATGGGACTTCACTGCCTTTTCTTTTTAGATGCTTTGTTCCAAGTTTGTTGTCATCATGTTCATCTTCATTGTATCCAGCATTTGTTTTTCCATTATATTCCTGAAATTCATTTTCAAAATCCGACTTTTTCTTGAGCCAACATCCCCTTTTCAAGAAATTGTCTCTACCAGCCTGCATACAAAAGCACAACAGTAAGTATCAACAATTGAAATAAATACTTGTCATGGCATACCTGACTCAATTTATTTCGAATGAATTTTCAAATAGCATGAGAAAACCTATGTACATGTAATTTAATTACTTCAATTATTAAAATTAAGAAACTAAAACTCCATATGCATTTCTCATTTCAAAGATAAATACAAGTCAAAAATCAAATTAATAACGAATCTGTGGAAGTAATTTCTACCTCATCATTATGGTGCCAAAACAGCTGAGCACGGATAACAGATAGATGATATTTCCTCTCTAGTAATGATTCCATTAATTTTACAACAAATAATCTTCCAGGTAAAACTCTGAGAATTCTGCCTGCCTTCCATGCATGATTATCATATACTTCAATAATATGCCCCGGAGCCAATTTTCTTATTTCTGTCATGTGCGGAGGTTCTGGCCGAACTGCATCGGCTCGCACATCTTCCATTACACGTTTTCCATTGTCATCTAGAAGATTGTCATACTCCACTTTGTAATAGTGTGCATCACATGAAATGATCCTAGCCCGGAACCAAGACTGAAATATACCCCCACCTGAACGGCAAACCTCAACCATGCATCCTTCCTTGAATTTCATGTTGTTCATACGGATCCCTGCATTCCACAAATACAAGGAAGCAAAAACAAAAACAAAGTCAGAAAAAGACCAAACAACATCTGATTTTCTTTCGTTTAATCTCACAATGATATATACAGCATTCTCGCATTCAGCAGTGGCTATCTTGTCAACAAACAAAATTAAATCCCTGAAATTGAATCAAACAGGGATTTTTGCAGAAAGCAAATACCAATTACTTAATAGTATAACACAAAACTTCAGAAAACTTACAAGAATAACCAAAGTTGTTCCTTGTATTCCCTCCAATACTCAGAAGTTCAGAACCCTTGGCCTTTCAAACCCTTATTAATTTCCGCAGGAGCACAGAAAATTTTATTAAATACGTATTGTTTGTTTAGACAAATTCCATATTTATTATTGAGGTTGCCTCTAAAAATCGAAATTATCTTTGCGATTGTTCTTTTCAAACTCAGAGTTAATGTTGTACTTTCTATATTTAGGGGGCACATTATGTGAATAATATTTTTGCGAATAGACAAATTCTAGTGGCGTTAGAAATAAAAATTATTTTTGAGCTGTGATTTTTCTTTTCAAACTTGAGTTGACTCAGAGTTGATGTCATAGTCTCACTAATTTTTTCAGGTCTGTTTTTGTTGGCTTATTCTTATAATTTTCTATTATTCGAAGATCTCATGATGAACAGTAGAGATGTTCTAGATTATTTTATTCTTCAAAAATATATGAAACAATATTAGTATTTTTTTTTTTTAAATAAAAAATTTGTATTTTACATTTTTTTATCATTGTTTTATATTATTTTGTATAATATTGTAAATCGTTTTTTCAGAATATGTTATTTTAGTTTTTTAGTGCATTTTGTTAGTTATATGTAGTTTTTAACTTTTTTAAATAAAAAAACGATAAATAATTTCAATTATCATTTCTTCAAATTATTTTAATCTTTAATTTTCTTTCTAACAAATAGATTAAATTTATTAATTTATTTAATTGCACAAAGTTTATTTAATTTTAGTTAATTCATTTTGACAAAATATTCAATTTCACAAAATAAATAAATTAGGTGGAATACTTACATTTATAGTAATCTAGTTCTTTAGTACATTTTGTTTGTTAAAAATGAAATAAGAGAAATTAGGTGCAATACTTATATTGATAATATTTTAGATTTTTAGTACATTTTGATAGTTTCATGTTGTTTATTTTTAGCAAAATCTAAAAAAAAATTATAAATAGATTCAGTTATCATTTCTTTCAAGCTGTCTTACTTTTTTTATTTTTTAGGAAATAAAAATTGAAGAACTAAATACTATCAATATAAAAAAATTAAGATAACTTTAGAGAAATGATAATTGAATCTATTTATAATTTTTAATACTTTTCTAAAAATAAATAGAATGCAACTAGCAAAATCTACTAAAAAACTAAAATGCTATTAATGTAAGTATTGCTTCCAATGAAATATTTGCTTAAAATGAATTAAGTTTTTTAATTTATCCTATTGCAAGTAGTTTGTATTTTTATAATCAAGAGCATTTAATTCTAAAAAAAAACTGTATGCAACTAACAAAATCTATTAAAGAACTAAAATACTATCGATGTAAGTAGGCCTTTTTGTAAAGATGTATATATGACATTTCAAATAATTAATAAACCGTAAAAAATTTATAATAGTTAATATATATTATATAGTATTATAATTTATAATATTGATATATATTATTTTAAAATATATTAATATGATTCTTTAAATAGTTTCTATTTTCTTATATGACTTTCAAAACTTGTCATAATTGAATCAATTTAAAAATATTTTAATATGATTCTTTAGAATAGTTTGTATATTCTTATATGAATTTAGAAACTTAGTAAATTTATTTTTTAATATATTTTTAATAAGATTGTCCTCAAGATATATTTAGAAACTTCTTGTAATACATAAAATTTAAGATTTTATTATAAATTATTTTTTTGACAATTAATATTTTTCCAAAAATGTCAAATGAAAGTCATCGAAACATCCAAATTGTTTGTGATAGGTAGGGGTGGCCGTCAAATTTCAAACCTCAATGCAAGTATTGCTTGAAAATAAAATATTTGGTCAAAATAGATTACCTTTATTAATATATTCTATTACGAGTAGTTTGTATTTTTATAATCAAAATAATTTACTTTAGTTAATTTATTTTGTTCTAACATTTTTACACCCAAGGCATTCCCTTATTTGAAATGGATCACCTGACTCTCAGCATCAACTACCTATAATATATATGGAGACTACAAATTGATTGGAAAGGTAAGATCTAAAATTGTCTTGACGCTAGCCACACATTTGCGAAAGGAGGATGATCGCTTGATGAAAAGGTCTACTTATGAAATATCTTTTTGAATAAAGGGGTAAAAACTTTAACAATAATTAGAAACAAGTATTACATAAGAATCCCAGAGTCACCAAGATCCAGGAAAGAATTACAAGCAAATAAATTTATCATCCAACTTCATAACTATCAATATCCTCAACAAGGATTCTATGCAAATCCTGATAGTAATTCTAGGAAAGATGCCCTCAAACTTCTATTCATCACCATGTTTCAAAGCCCACTTAGCCAAACAACCAGCTACTCTATTTCATTTACAGGGAATGTGGATGAAAGACACCTTATCCATCATGGCACTACTCTGTCGAATCTGGTGAACAATCCATTCTAGCTACTAATTAATCCCAACCACCTTTTGCTCAATTAGCAGATTAACAATAATTTGAGTCTGATTTTCATATAGCCTTATGCCACCCCAACACATAAGATCCTCCAGGGCATAGAAAATTGCTAATCCCTCCATATAATTATTATCCTTTTGTCCTTTGTGCATTAAAAAGAAGAAAATTGCATCCCCCAAATGGTCCCTACCAACACCTCCAATCCCAGCAAAAGTCAGATTACCCCAAGAGGATTCATTTGTGTTGATTTTTATGAAATCATTCTGGGATCGCTACCATCTTCCCACCCTTTGAACCTTCTTCATAGCACATATGCCTCTCCTGACACAAGAAGAAACAAGAGACAACTCCTACAAACCCATCCTACTCACAATTTCAGCCTCTCCTCTATCCAAAGGAAAATTCACCTCACATTTAGCTTTCACAATATCCTAGATAACTTATTATTCTATACCACACTTGTTGAACTATTAGCCTAACTTCCCAAAAACTCCTTCGGTTTCTCTCTATCCAGATCTGCCAAAGTATGAAAATGGGACCTATGTGCCACACAATTTGGAGAAAAGAAGACAAACTAGGATGCTTACCCATACTACTCCAAAACTACACCAAATAATCTGCATGAATACAAGGATGATTCCACACCCCCCACCAGTAATGTCAAATCTGCATCAAGAAGGGGCATTTGAAGAACAAGTGTGTAGAATCCTCCTCCCCATTACCACGCTTACAAATATTATCCTAGGTCAGACATCTATTTAATGCCAAAGACCAAGCAAATAAATTGCACTTTAGCCAAGAGAAAATTTATTCTAGACATATTTCCACCAGCGTACTTCCCTCCCCTCTAATCTATGGGTCAATAGCTCCTGGTATCCACTGGTAACAGTAAAAACACCCTTAGGATTCGGGGAGCACACAAGTCTATCCCTATCCTTAAGGAGGCTACAATGTCTACTAGGCAAAATTCCGTGAAGCTCAGCGCAGTCTTCCTCCATACCAACAATCGGCCATTCATTAGGCACTTTACACCACACCATCTCCAATTTCCCACACCTATAAACCAATATAAAGTTGGTCACTATAGACCACCATACTTCAAGGAACCTCTAGCATAGATTCATTAAATTCGGCAACTAATTAATAATGGAAGGATAGCCATCCCAAGAATCTGACCAAAAAAGAACCTCTTCCCCTCTTTGACAGATACAAAATAAACCTTCCTTTGTCAATGCAGCCCCTTTCTTAAGTGTGCTCTAAATCGTGGAACCTTTTCCCACAAGTGGATATCTTCGGATTTCCTCCTTCTAAATCCTCTACATATACTTTTAAGAAAAAATCTGAGCCTAGTTTCAGTCCTATTCCACACACCTCCTCTAGTATAATTTTGCCGCCAAATAATGTATATTTCCTTAAACCAAGCCCACCCAATTATTTCGGGCTACACCCTAAGTCCTACTTGAAAAGACACCATTTAGAGGAGGACAAGTTGCCTGCCCATAAAAATTGGCTTGCCAAGGAATCCAATTCCTTTACAAACCATATTGATGTCACTTGAACCACCAATTTGATCGATTGAACCCGCCCAATGAAGGATAACCATCTGTGCATCCAATGTTGAACCTTCATGTGAAATTTGTCCAAAATACACTGCCAAGATTCCTTGAGAGGATTACCAGAAAAGATAGGAATACCCAAGTAAGTCAAAGGAAGAAAGACAACCTAGAATCTCAAGATGTGAGAAATCCTCAACTGAATAGGCCCTTGTGTGTTTAAGAAGAAGATGGAAGATTTATCTTTATTGATCAACTGGCCAGAAGCAGCAAGATAGACATCCAATACTACGCAAATTTATGGCTTCTCTGATCCTAGCCAATCCCATCAAGACCGTATCATCCACAAACTGCAAGTGAGAGTAAGGAGGTATATCATTACCCCATCTCCAACCATAAATAATACCCATCCCCACATTATACTTAATCAATCTCCCTAGACCCTCAACCAGAAGGATAAATAAGTATGGGGAAAGAGGGTCCCCCTATTGAAGACCCCCGGAAGCACTAAAAAACTCAGTATGATCTCCATTGATTAGCATATAGAATGAGGCAGATGAAACACAACTCATCATCCATTGGATTCATTCAGCAACAAAACCAAAGGCCCTAAGGATCTTATGAAGGAAGGACCATGAGACTCTATCATAAGCCTTTTCCATGTCCAACTTGATAAACATAGATTTTTCTTTAGAAGTTGCCATAGAGTGAATGGTCTCAGTAGCAATGACCACACCATCCAAGATTTGACAACCCTCTAAAAACAACTCTACTCCTCAGAAATGAGACCCACAAGACATCTCTTCAACCTTTCTGCTATCAGCTTAGAGATTATTTTATAAATCACATTACAAAGAGATATAGGGTGGAATTGACTTAACTGATCAGCCCCATCACACTTGGTGATGAGAGAAATGAAATTCGCGTTCAAAGCCCGAAGCATCAGTTTATTCCTCTTGGACTATTGGACCACCTCCAATAAATCCAATTTGATAATATCCCAGAATTCTTGATAGAATTTAATCAGAAATCCATCTGATCCAGGAGCTTTCCCCTTCTTCACATGGAAAACAATTCTCTCAAACTCGTCCAACAAAAAATGTACCATAAGATTCTCATTCATCTCCCAAATAACTAAAGAAGGAATACATGCAAGAACCTGAGCTTCCTCTTCAGACTCTCCTTGAGAATCCTAACTAAATAAAGATTGAAAGTACTACATAGACACCCTAGAAATCTTTTGCAAAGATAAAAATTTCTCACCTCTATCATTAACAAGAATAGGGATGGCATTACCATGTCTTCTTGCTTTCACCAAATTGAAGAAGAATAAAGTATTCTTATCTTTTTCTTGAAGGCAATCAATCTTAGCTATCTATTTCCAGTAGATCTCCTCCCTAAGATATCACTTCTCTAGATCCTTAACTACCATGTCTTCATCCCTAAGAAAGGGTTCTGACAATCCATTTTCCATCTAACTCTAGTTGAGCAACAACCTTAGAATGAAAACTATTACCAAAGTACTGATGATTCCACTATTAAAGCTGAAACTTAACAAATTGTAGTTGTTTAGGAAAAGTGTACATAGTAGTGGCATAGGCTGACCTCCCTTTTCTCCACCACTCCGCAACAAGTTCTTGCACAGAAGAGTCACGCAACCACATATAAGCTAAAATTTTAATGAAGGAGCCCGAGCCACTCGAGAAGAAAAAGAAGACACTAATTTAATGGGCTAGTGGTGTGATCCTCATCAATCTAGGATCTCAGAGCATATGGACCACCCCCACCAACCCAAAAAATAGAAACCAGGGAGCGATCAATTCTCTTCGCAATCCAATCCTCCCATATTCTTTGATTTTTCCAAGTAAATAAATAATTATTGGGCTTAATATCAATAAGATTCAAGTCTGATATACTATCCTAAAAAAGGATGGAAGAAATATCCAACCACATAACACCACCATTCTTCTCACACAGCTCTAAGATAGCATTGATATCACCTACCATAATCCACAAATGGAAAGGAAATAACCTATGCATAAAAGTAATATGAGACCACAACTTCTGGTTACCATGAAGATCAGTGGGGGCATAAATATTAGTAAGAAAGATGTATTCCCTAGTCTCAAGCCTAAGCAATCCTAGATAAGGATGATTTGAAAGAAACCCACCTTATTGACTGAATCCTCAGGGGGTTCCAAAGGCAAGCCACACCTCAAAGGAGCCATTTTCCCCAATATACTGGCATTCGCCTCTCCCCCACATCTTTGGCACTAGACCAAACATATGCTCCATAGATAATTTAGCTGTCTGCTGGAAAATGACATTAGGTGAATGACTCCTTATCAACTCCTAAACAAATTTTGGTCTAGGGCCACTTTTCAAGCCCCTAAAATTCCATGATAGAACAATTATTTTGAGGGATTAGAAAAAATGAGAATCCAAAGTCTTTATTGACCCTAACTCAACTAATTTCTCTCCCATCAATTTGATTTCTCTCCCATCAATTTGATCTTATCTAAGTCCTTCTTTTTGCCAGCCTTCAATATCTTCTTTGCTGGTCCTTTTTTTATGTCCTTTTGTAGAAGGCCAAGAGGTGAAGAAATATTATTACTCTTAACCCCAGTAAAGCCCAAATTTTGTGCTATAGGAGAAACTTCCCCAACATCCATCTTCGCTTCATTACTAGAGATGGGTCCCTCCTGAGCCACTAGCTACTAATCTATATCCATTTGTTGACTCCCAACCTCCTACTAGGCCTGGGTAGTATCCAGGTTTGCACTATCAGGAACAAATCCCACCACAGTTTGATCCAAAAGAAGCATTCCCAAATTCACCTCTTGCTGGCTAAGATCATCCAAAGCTTAAAATTTGTTAAAATTATCCTCCTACTGTCTCTCCTGAAAAGTCCTCTTTTGACTCTAGTTCCTATTCCTTGTCCTAGATAGGACGAAACCATCTGCACCCAAAACCTCACCAAACATGGAGGCCTTTCCTTTATCAAAGCCACCAAGGTTATGAGAGGGATGTTGAAGCTGATGCTTGACCGATTTAGACCTAGGGCACTTGCACTGCACATGACCATACTCATGACATAGGCGATACCAGAAGGGTAAAGTCTCATAATCATTGTTGGACCCAAGAACAAGAGCCCACAAACATATCTATAGAATCTATAAAAGGCTTACTAATATCAATTTCAACACAAATGTGAGAAAAAGTCATTACCTTTCTCCCCAAGGTTTGTGTTGGGGATCCAATAGGCTTCCCAAGAAATGAGGCTAACATTCGTAACACATCCTCTTGACAATATTCCATCAAAAATCAATGTAATTGAACCCACACCGGGACACTATTTTGAAGCTCCTCTAAAGGGTTAAATCCTGCATGCTATGGTTTGATGAACAACCCCACCTAGTTATGAAAATATGGGTCTCCCTCAAAGACCCTATTACGATCTCTTCTATGCAATTGAATGCAACCATGAAGTGATTGTTTAACAACAACATCATATCCATTTCCCTTTCTGACACCCAAGTCCTTTGAGCCCAATTCTCCAGAAACTACAGAGAAACCCTCATCCCTAACAATTTGCAATAAAATGAGTTCTTTGAGAAATATTGAACATCCTTGGCAATCATCTCAGGTAGAATTACCAATTTTGGCATCTCTTTGCATCTCTCAAAACAACCATTAATCTTCAAAATCTGAGAACTATTGGACATACTTGCACTAGCTATACCTGAATCTGGATCAAAAATATTATTAACAAAGGTCTTAGTACCTCTGGATGGGGATTTCAAGCCTAATGCTACATGAAAATCCATACCGATTGAAACCCTCGAGGCATCACCTCCAATAATAGACATCGCACCTGACTGCAAAATCACACCCCAAACAAAAGAGGGCAAGGAAATCTCTCACCACGACAAACACCGATCACCCACCATAACTAACA
This sequence comes from Cryptomeria japonica, assembly GCF_030272615.1. Lineage (NCBI taxonomy): Eukaryota > Viridiplantae > Streptophyta > Pinopsida > Cupressales > Cupressaceae > Cryptomeria > Cryptomeria japonica. The sequence continues at coordinate 222,910,064 of NC_081411.1, read as the reverse complement.
TTGATCACCCACCCCTCCTAAACACCACCATGGGAACGAATGAGTTAAATCCCCCTTGCCCCATAGGCTCCCCACAATGTTGCTGCAAAGCCAAACCCCTATCGTGCTTTACACAAGCACTCCTCGCATGAGCCACCACATAGCCACTAGCACCAGAAATGCTAGCCAAAGGATCTACCCTACATTTTCCTCCCCACCACACAAAGATAAAGAACCAATGCTCGTGATCTAGGGCTCAGATGCCCTAGCTCAAAATCTGCGACCTCCCATGCACATGAAGCCATCTGTCATTCCCATCTTTCAATTAATCTTTCACTCTACTTTTGGAATATCTTCATTTTACTAAAATGATGCAATATTTAACATTTAATCCAATGGAATATATGTCCTTCCTTCAAAATCTAATCAGATGGTCAAAATCCTATGTGGCCATTGTTGTCCTCTTCCCTTTTTGCACCAACACCCAAATAATAATTCCTATGAAAAACTAATTCCTTTTTTCAAATGTTAGAGAAGTCTAGCTCTGCATTCTAGGATATTTTGTAAGTGGGTATAAGAAAGGCGAAATGAAATTCTGAATTATTATTATTATTTTAAATGATCACTTTATGATAAACAAAATGTTGGTTTTATTCAATTATTAAATTATAATTTTTTAATAATAGAAAATTTTTAAAATATATATAATTTTTAATTAAATTTAAGAATCTTATTTATTTTATGAAATTTGAAATTAATTATTATTTCCCGTATACAAGAGTTAATTTTTTTTATGAAGTATCTTTTAAGATATTATTAGTTTATAATGGATCAATCTATAAGTAATTAGTATATCTATCTTTTAAAAATTTATGTAAGACATGGAAGTCATATCATTATGGAGGTAACTACATTAATTTTATTTTTATGGAAATAGTTATTTTTACTATTATAATGAAAAACATATTTCTTATATAATTGAGTTATTTATCCCTCCTCCCCCACTCTTCTTATACCTCTCCCTCTCTACCTATATATCTCCATTTCTAACTTCCTCCCTATCCCTTATTTATCTCTCTATCTCTACCTCGTCCTCCATTTCTCTTTCCTTATATTTTAACTCTCTTTATCTTCTCATATATATCTCTCTCTTTCTTGCTCTCTTTCTCTATAGACCCTCCATTTCTTTTACTCTCTCCATCTCTATTTGTCTAACTCTACTCTCTATTTCTCCCTCCCCCTCTATTTATCTATCATTCTATCTTATCTATATCTCTTTATCACTCCCTCTATATCTTTCCCTATCTATCTATCTATCTATATTGTTCTTGGCTACCTGGTTTTATGTCTTCTTGTTTTGGTTTAGTTATGAAATGGTGAATCTCAAGAATTGGCAAGGGCAACTCAAACATGGGGGGAGATAAAAACAGGGTTGATCAATTCTTATATGAATTGGGAGAAAAGTAAGGATGTGTGAACTAAGATTGTGGATGGTGGTCTTGTCCCATACATTAAAAAACTACATGGTTATGACCCCAGGGCAATGGAAGGGTTTTTTAATGCCTAGAATAATGATGTTCTCGATGTCTATGGTGTTGAGTTCAGAATTTATGAGGAGCTTATTGTGGATATCATTGGGTTGCAAATGGAGGGGAATAATTTCTACAAATAACTCAAGGAAATGAAGGAAGCCCTCTCTATGTTCTTTGATAAACAAAGAAAAAGAGATAGTTAGAAAAATGGTTGATTGGGGCTTCAATGGGATAGACCTGATGAGACTTTGGGCTAATGTTGTGGAGGTGATTATGAGGTACATTACCTCGGATGGTCATTTTTTTAGCATCTTTTTTTATCATTTTACTCTTTTGAACCATTTTAGACATGATAGGAAAATCTCTCTACCATTTTATTGTCTCTCTTCTTTAGAGCATAGCCTTTCCAATCATGCAAAAAATTGTGAAAACCTTGTTTTACATGAGAGCCTTATCATCCTTACTATGGAATATGCTAAAAGGAATAAAGTTAAGCCCTCACCAGCCCACAAAATTGACAATAACCCCAAATCCTCTATTAGTCCTAATGTGCGTGTTGTGTTGGATATAGAAATTGAGGATGAGAAGATGTAGAGTGAGATGGATATTGATTGGCATTACCTTCAAGGGATAGAAGATGACCCAGAGTATTGGCCCTTTGTTGAAGAGATCCCCCCCCCAAGGTCACTATTGGCACTAACAGCAATAGAAAGTGTAAACCCCCATATAAATGCAGCCAAAAAGAGCAAAAACCCTCTTCCCTAGGAGATGGGTAATCATATTTTTTTTTTAAAAAGGATGGCGAAGCATGTTGATCTAAATAATAAAGAGAATAACGAGATTGAGCTCGATATCACCCTCATCCTGTACCAGGTAGACCTTGATAATAGTAAAAGTGATTCAATGGATATTGACCTGCTATTAGCTAACTCCATCTCCAATCAGGAGAACTTCTTTCATTGGGTGATTAGTGAATTATTTGTTATCAAAAAAGGAATAAATGATATTATTAATACCTTTGCTTGGACCTTGATACCTAGTAAGACTAAAAAGCTCCTTAAACTGACACAGAAATTGATTGAAGATGTTAAAATCATGGAAATAAAGCATGAGTCCAAAATTGCCAATTTGGAGAAAGAATTGCCACACCTTAAGGCGAGGCTTAGGAATTTGGATGAGATTAAAAAAAAGAAAAGAAATGAAAAACAAAGTCGGGGTCCTTAAAAAAGCTCAATGAGAAAATGATAATCCATAAAGTTTAACCGATCAACAATATTCTAACATCTTCTACTAAATCTAAAATAAAAAACCTAGATACGAATCCATAGGGATCCGAGGTGCAAGTTTCTACAGGCCCATGTACTATGACTAGAAGTAGGAATCAAGAGAAAAGTACCATGAGGAGAATCATGGAGGAGCTGGACGACATCAATAACAACTTTATTAAGAAAAAAATGACCTCTTATGAGCTTTTGTTTAGCTTTATGTTGGCTTGCTCGTGGCTTTAGTGTTGTGGTTTAGTTCGGCTATGTGGAGCTTTTCCCCTATTTCTTTTACTGTTTGGATGTTGGTTCTAGACTTTCTCGCTACTATTTTTTTTTTACCGTACTTGGATTTGGATTTCAGGTCCTTGTAAAACCCATTTTATCTTAATCAAAAACATTATATATTCAAATATACTACATATTAATATTAAATAATAATAAGTTAATAATTATTAATAATAAATGTCGAAGTCCTTAAATTTGATCTATTATAAAAAAAAAAACTCAATTCACCACAATCGTATAAAAAAATTAAATTGACCAAGTTTTTAAATTAGTATTAAAAAATTGAAACGATGTTTCAATATTTTTTAAAATAGCAAAAAATATATCTATTACAACAAAATATTCTAAAAAAAAATTAATTTTTATGAAAAATATTCTAAAATGATACATTTTAATATTATAAATTTTGTATTACTTATAATATTTTTTTATGGTTTATTAGTGAATTAGAGTATCATTTATATAGTTCTATAAAATATAGGATGTCAATCCATACAGTCCAATAATTTTTTAAGTTATCATAAATGGTCCAAAAATGAAAAATTGGTCATTTTGACCATCAAATATCAGGCCTTTATGGACTAACCTAGTTAAACCAAAGGAGTATAAGTTGAAAAGGAAAGGGTGGATACTAGACATAAGTCTAGTGCATAATGGAGTGGATCCTAGGAGAATATGAGGGAGAGAATCTCTAGCAGGATAAATAAGAATGGAGGATGGGAGGCAGAAATGAGGAAGATACAATAGATAGACCTCACAAAGGAAGTGAAGGAAGGCACAAAAATAATGAAAAAACTTGCAGTGATTTGCAAGTTTTATAGGACCAAGAATGGATTGAAGGACCATTAAGAAATGGATTAAAGAGAAATAGGAGACTAAAATCATCCTAAAATTCCTTCTCAAAATCTTTTCTAATGTGATTTTTTATAAGAAAGAAAGAGATAAGATATTACGAGGATTATAAAAACTAAATGGCATACCTTTGTACATGCAATGATGGTCTGCTAATTTCGTTATAGTGAAATTAAATTCATACGAGGAACCAGTGTAGATAAGGCTATACAATCTCCCAAAGGAGTATTGGAATGAGGAATTATATGAAAAGATAGGCCAATCTTTGGCAACACTGATGGATATTGAGTTAGAGTTGTTTAATGAGGATTCATGCTTGTATGCTAGGATGCAAATTCCTGCCATGAGAAAAATACTAGAGAAGACGGTACTAAAGGTAAAGGACTCAAATTGGGTACAAACAATATAGATAGAAGAAGATAAGAGGTTTTGCCTAAAATTAAGGAGTAGGAAACACAAAGAGATAGATTGTAAGATTGCAACATTACAAACTTTGCAGAGGTGCAAAAAGGAAACCCAATGTTTCTAGGAAGAAGAAATGCCTCATTCAAAGATTTTTAGAAGGGCCTCAATAAAGGAATTCCTAGGAAAAATAAAACAAAGGTGAATGTATTTCTCCCACAGAGGAAAAGGAAAATTTCTTAAACAAGAATAGAAAGGAGCAAGATGGTGAAAAGCTTGGATTGAAGGTTGAAGAGATGAATGATGCCACTTTGATAATAAGGATGGAGCAAATAAAGGTTATGGATGAAAGATATAATTTGGAGGAGTTAGGGAATGAATGGAAAGAAAATAGATTAGGTCAAGAGTAATTGGGCATCATTGATCAAAGGTGCATTTCTTATTCTACTACAAAATTACCAAGGAAGGAAAAAACTAGGAAGGAAAGAGGGAGGAAATCACTAAGACAAAAAAAGAAAAGATGAAGCGGATGAAAGAGAGTATGGTAGCATTAGGAAATTTATGATAAGTTACAAGGGAGTGGAAGCCTCCCTAAGGAAACAATGAAGATAATTGCATGGAATATTAGGGGCTTGAATCCTCCTAACAAACAATACTTAATGAAGAATCATTTACAAAAACTAAGGGCAGCTATCATTCTTCTACAAGAAACAAAACTTTCAAAGGATGGGTCCATAAAATTTCTCAATTATTGTAAATCATGGAAGGAAATCTTTTAGGGATCAAATTTTTCAACTAGAGGGATGAGATTTTTGTGGAATGAGATGACAAAATCCATTATACACATGAAATCATACCTAAACTGGCTAATAGCTCAATCCTGCAAGATAAATGCGTTCATAAGTGGTTCATTTTACTAAACATATATGAACCATTGAGAATAAAAAATAAGGAAACATGGGATTACATATTGAATGTTCTAGAAAGGAATAAAGGAATACAAGTAATTATGGGAGGATATTTTAATACCATAAAATATCTCAGGGAAAAGAGTAGGGGATTGAAAAAAAAAAGTAGGAATATAGAAGACTTCAAAGAAATTTGTGGTAGATTTAGGGCTAATTGGTTGTATTACAATAAATGGATGGTACACATGGACTAAAAAAAGAAGTAGATTTACAGATATATCAAAGTGGTTATACAAGTTTCTGATATCTCTAGAATGGGCACTTGGAGCAATAGCTATGGACGGATGTATTCTTTCTATCTCCATCTCATAACATTTCGCAATGGGAATAGAGATCAAATCAAACATGGAAAAGCAAAAGACTAAATTGAAATTTGAGATCATGTGGTTGACAGAGGAGAAATTGTTGGACAAAATAGAATCACAGTGGAAGGAGATCAAAATTAGTGGAACAATAGGGGCTATATATTTTTTTTAAAATGTAGTATATTAAGGCTAAACTCCGGGAATGGAACAAGAATCAATTTGAAAACATTTTTGAAGAAAATTGAGGATAGAATGGGAACTATAGGATATAAATAATATGGCGATAACACATTGAATGTTCAATATTTAATATGAGGAGGAGATATTACTAAATGGTGAATTTAAAGAGATGATAGCTAGAGAAGAGTTGTTTTGGCGGGATAAGTCAAGGATCACATGGTTATAATTAGTGGATCGAAAATTTAATTTATTTTACTTCTCATTTTAAACAAAGAAAACATAAAAATGGAATAATGGCATGTTGAAGAGAGGAGATGGAAAAAGAGGCTACAAAATACTTTCAAAAGTTGTTGGGGTCGAACTTAGATTTAAGGATAGATGATGACACTCTTAAATTTATTCTAGGTATAATCAAGAAGGAAGATAATGATATCTTATGTGAGCCTGTCATAGAGAAGGAAGTAAGGAAGGAAGCATTCTTATTAAATCGGGATAAGTCACCAGGACCTGATGGGTTTCTAGCTAAAATTTACCAAAAGTGTTGGTATTTTTTAGGAATAGAGTTATGGAAATTGGCGTATGATTGTAGGAGGGAAGGAAGATTCGTCAAAGATCTCAACAATGTAGTTATTGAACTAATATTGAAAAAGGAGAAGTGTGGGTTCTTTGGGGACTATAGACCCATATCATTATGTAAAAAAATCTACAGAATTATAACTAAGGTATTAGCAAATAGATTTAAAAAGGGTATTAGAGGCACTCATGTCAAAAGTGCAGAATGGATTCACACTAGGGAGAGAAATTATGAGTAGCATTATAGTTGCAAGTCAGAGTGTTCATAAAATAGTGGGAGAAAAAATGAAAGGAATGATGATTAAGATGGATGTTTTGAAAGCGTATGACAGTGTGGTATGGGATTCTCTATTCAAGATAGTGGAAAACTTTGGATTCAGCCCTCAATATATTGGAATGATGTAAAAAATTGAATTACAAAGTTACATAGTCAATTATGATAAATATCTATCCTTATGTGAATTTTTTAATGCAACTAAAGGAATTCACCAAGGTAATCAAATTTCTTCATTCGTATGTGCAATAATGGTAGAAACAATTGGAAGAGCAATTAAGGTACGAAAGGAATGTGGAATGTGGAAAGTGGAAAGGGATAAGAATGGTGGAGGGCATTAAAGCCATAACATGTGCAAATTTCATGGACGATATGGTTCTCTTTGGAGAATCCAATCTAAATGAAATAAGATGTATTAAAGAAATGTTGGATGACTACACAACAAAATCAAGACAAAGTATGAACAGATCAAAAGTAGTAATCCTTTTTAATACTAAAAAAGACAACTCAATAAAGGATAAGTGTGCTAGGTTTTTCTATAGTCTCATTTCTCACTAACTATCCTGGAGTTGTGATATTTGGGGGTATTTTCATATCAAGACATTGGGAGGATGTGGTGGAAAGATACAGGAGGAAAACAAAAGTATGGAAGAACAAGTGCCTGACATTGGTAGGAAGGATAATAATGATTAAATTAGTCCTATTAGTTGTGCCTATATATATGACGTATTGTTATTAAATAAATCACAAAGTGAAAACAGACATTAAAAGACTACTTAAGAAAAAAATTTCGGAAGAACACAATGAGGAAAGGAAGGCTCGTCTAATAAAATGGGATAGTGTATGCCTTCCAAAATCAGATGGAGGAGCAGGTCTATGAAGAATAAGAATAGAGAATGTAGCTCTTGAGGAAAATATTTCATGAAAGATGTGTAGGTATCCATAAAAATTATAGTGTGGGCTCTAGGTTGGAATGTCAACCTTCTTACTATTTATTTTCTTGATAATTTATTCTAATTTTTTTAGACATATTTTCATTATTTTTTAAAAATCATATATCTGATAAATTGAATTAATTTTTTTTTTAAATTATACAGGGAGTTGTAGCTTCAGGAATATGCTTTTGTTTGATAACACGGTGTATAAAGAAAAAGGGAGTTGTGTTTACCACCATCTTTAATCCAGTGATGTTAATAATAGTGGCTTTTATGGGGCTCTATACTTCTTGATGAGAAGTTTCATTTATGAATGTAACTACACCATTTTATTTTTGATATAATATGTTGTTTTATAATGAAGATTTTTGTTTCTTTTTATCTCGACATTCATAATTACATTAAATATTTTGGGCATGCAATGTTCTTGGTGTGATTTTGATTGTTATAGGTTTGTATTATGTGCTTTAGGAAATGAAAAGGATTGTTAAGATGGAAAATACACCACTTTTGATTTCTATCAAGAAGGAGTCAACGAACCTTCAACTAAGTGAAGGTGATCATAAGGTTGAAGAAAGGAAAGGAATGGAACACATTCAATCAATTGATTTTAAGTAGAGCTTTGAATAAATAATAATAGATTTTGAAAATACACCTTTTGAGTGTGCCCCTTCAACCTTCTGAGTATGCCCTTTTTCAATAAATCTTCCTGTTTTCTCAAAACCACCCTATTCTTTAGGTTCATATATTTTATTTCATAGAAGACCCATTTGGAAACCCTAAAGATGTCAATCATGTCACTTCTGGAGATGGCTAAGATATCATCAGGAGATTCCCTATCAATTTTAAAGTAATGATCTTCTAGTTTAAGGTATTTTGGGAATCTCGGCCTATTTTCTCTATCTGGCAGGGTGAGAGGACTGGGCCCCTTCAGAAGGATTGGGAGTTTTATGAGAGTCATTCTTAAAGACCTCATAATATCAATACATTTTTTCTTATGGGCCTTCACCATCTTTTAGGTTTTAGGTCAAGATTTTACAAAGCAAACAAATTTTCTAGAAGGCCTACTCAAGTGGGACGTTTTAGACATCTTTCTTGAAGGACGGGTAATTTCCTCTTCCTAGTCAGAATCTCTGCTCGAATTACCCTCCTCACTAGATTCAGTATCATAGCCATCCAAATCCAGGATAAAAATGGGGTTGGGCAGGCATATTAGCAAAGTGCTCATGAATGAGTTGAATCAAACCAACATGCAAAACTCCTAGCATTTTCACAGTCCTCCATAATACAATGTTTAAGGGAGCTTAATAGATAGTAGGGGAAAGAAATCCTCACGACCCTTAGAACTTCCCTATAAAGCTTCTTAATGGTCTAGCCTTGATATAGTTGTTTGAAACCTTCACCAATTTTTTTCTTTCCTCTTTAGATTTTAGGAATTGGATGACAAATTCATCTAAAATTTTCCTATGTCTGAAAAATTCCATCCCCTCAGTGGAAAGGCCCTGAGATTGTTAAGTCCATTGAGAAGCAATTAATTACAAGTAAACAACATTTTATTCAAATATTATTACAATACTTATCTAAGCATGACCATATATCCTCTAATCCATGACCATATGTCCTTTGATCTTTGGAGGACCAGTTTTTTTAAAACTAAGAAAACATGCCCATATGTATGGAGGTTTTTCATATTCGAATCTTGTATCTAGGGTATTGAATTTTGATATATAAGTGTTTTCTTCTATGCCACTAGTAGTTTTGAATTGAGTTCAATTTTTTTGTGTGATTCAGCAAAAATCCAAAATTCTTTTTGATACACTTTTTGTGTCATATCAAAACATATTTCCCATTATAGAAATCAAAACCCTATGCATTACTCACCTCACATGAAGGTACTATAAAGTTGGGTTTCCTATTCAAGGATCTATTTATTTCTTTAATTTTAAAATTAATACTTTTCCTTAAATTGGTTTCTAATTTTCTAATTTTAAATATTAAATCCTAAGAGTGATTTAGAATTATAAAATTAGCTTTCCGAAATGAATTATTTTTAAATGAATATTAAACACTAGAAACCTATACGAGCTGAGCCTCGGAAGGAACAAGATCTGTATGGAGTTGTGATGTTTTCCATAAATTATGCCACTTATGTTGTGTTTCTATAGCTGTAATATTATGATGTATATTTGTTTATGAAATGGCTGACATGTGAGATGCAAAATCAGAGAGCCTATTTGGTAAAAATGAATTAATTAAAATATTTGGTAAAAATGAATTAATTAAAGAAATGTTCTTATACACAATTTAAAAGGAGCATTTCAAAGCCATTAATGTGAGTTATTCATATCCAAGAAACTCTTTTCATTAATTTCAACTACTAATTGATTTAACACAAAGAACAATTGTATTTTCATTAGACTTCAACTAGCTCAACTCCTACCACAATCCATCATGCAGCGATCTCTAGCAATCTCTATTTAGAGTACAAATTCTCGACTTTTAACTCTTTCAAGCCCTTTCTAAAACTTGGATATCAGCCTATTGAAATAATTTCTCTAGCTTTTACAGAACTTGTGATCTTCTCTCCTCTCACAGAAAGATTCTCTCCTTCTTTTGACAAAAAAAAATAATAATAGACACAAAATGCTACATAACAATACATATGAAATTGCTTCTAAAAGAAGATAAAACTTTATATTGAAATAATTTCTCCAGCTTTTACAAAACTTGTGATCTTCTCTCCTCTCATAGAAAGATTCTCTCCTTTTTTTGACAAAAAATAATAATAATAGATACAAAATGCTACATAACAATACATATAAAATTGCTTCTAAAAGAAGATAAAACTTTATATTCATTCAAAACTAAATACAAATCACTTCTTGATCATATGATCAAATGATCAAAGATAAAAACTTACTTACAATTTTCCTCTTTATTTAGAGGTCTTTGGCACATGAATGCTAACTAAAAGTTTAAAAAACAGACATGTAAATAGCTTTTTATGCAAATTATATTTTTTATAAAACATATCTTGAACTGCAGTGAAAATCTTGATCTAAATTTTAGTTTTAGCTCTTCCAAACTAGAGTTCTTCCTATACAAATGAAAAAAACTACCAATATTTTATTTTTATCTCATGCATTGATATCATCCAATTGGAAAAATTAACATGCCAACAGAAACAAAGATGAGGTGATGAAGCCAAACGTTGTGGGGAAAGCCAATGACAAAAAAAAGCAAAGGCGTGGCAAGTACCAATTGCATGATGGGGGTCACATCCACTGCCTTAATCTTGCTAATAATTTTAAACCCTAAGTCTAAGTGCAATGGAAAATGGTATTAGGGATCCTATAGTCCCAATAAATCATTTGGAAACACGAGGAACACAAGGAAAATACAAAATTTAATTTAATTACTTAAATTATTAAAATTAATAAATCAAAAACCCTTATGCATTTTTCATTTCAGAAGATGAATACAAGTCAAAAATCAAATCAATAACGAAGCCGTGGGAACTGATTTCTACCTCGACATTATGCAGCCATCTTTCACTCTCCCAAAACAGCTGATATGAGGAGGTTCTGGTCGAATTACATCAGCCTGCACATCTTCCACGTAACGTTTTCCATGGTCATTTAAAAGGTTGTCATACTCGACTAGGTAATACTCTGAATCAGATGAAATGATCCTATCTCGGAACCAACACTGAAAAATGCCCCCATCTGAACGACAAACCTCAACCATACAACCTTCCTTGAATTTCATGTTGTTCATATGGATCCCTGCATTCCGCAAATACGAGGAAACGAAAACAAAAGCAAAGTTAGAAATGACCAAATAAAATCTGATTCTCTTTTTTAAACCTCACATTGATATACAGAGTACTCTCACGTCACTTTAAAAAATAGAAAAGTCTGATAAACTAAGAAAACTAAGATCTCTTCACATGAGCTGAAAAGAGACAATAATGTACACCTGTGGCTGCCAAGCATTGCAGATCTAATAAGAAGCTCTTTAAAACTCTTAAAGAAAATAAAAATTAGAATTTATAGGAACAATTAACTATTTTTGGACTTTATTAAGACTTTATTAATAATTAGAGAAGTTTTTCTTTTCATATAAAAAAAGACACAGATATATGGTAAATCAATCAGCAATTATTAGACTTTAATAATAAAAATTAATAATAAATAAATCAAACTTTTCTAGACCTGTGATGTTCCAGAAACAAACCAAAAGAAACCTTCTAAAAATGAAAACAGCTACATAAAATAAAAAATATAAAGATATATGATAACACCTTTTTTTAAAGAAAAAAAAAAAAAAAGTCTAACATTCTTTTCTTGAATTGTGTAAGATTATAAAAATGAATATCACTAGAAGAAATTAAAAGACAAAACAATCTTTAACATCTTGCAATTGAACTTTAAGTTACTGCAGAAAGCAATTGAACTTTAAATTAATGCAGAAAGCAAGCAGAACAATGATAACAAACCAAATAAACCATAGCAAATATGATCTCTCTAATAAAAAATAAAAAATAATGAGAAAGACTTATCAAAGAGACCCTGAATTCTATGTGATAAAATTCTTATATGTATAAATAAAATAAAACAACTAAGGTAGAGAGAAACATGAAAATAAGATTTTGTTTATATTTCTACTTTCTAAGTTTTATCATATTTAAAAGAAATTTTTAATTTTTTTTTCTAGAACTATTACATAAAATAAAAAATATTAACACTTTTTTTTGTCAAAAACAAAAATATAATCAAAGAAATTTTAAAAAACAAAAGAAATTAATTCCAAAATGAATTCATTTCATGTGATAAAATTCTTATAAATATAAATAAAATAAAACAACAAGGTTGAGAGAAACAAGAAAACAAGATTTTCACTTTCTAAATTTTATTATATTTAAAAAAAATTATTATTTCTTTTTTTCAATAAAAGTGGATTATTCCACTAAACTTTTTTTATTAATATTTTTTTATTTTTGACACAGGATTCAAAGAGCATACCAGAGGAAAGAACCATGGGAAGAAAACCTCCGGTCAGAGCTCATAAAATAAACCTATAGTATCTAACGGATCAATTTATACACCCCGTCCAAAACCACATACAAAATGCGGGCACAACACATATAATATTAGTTTTGCATAGAGCCCATATGACAATTTGCCAAAAAAACCCATCAGATAATTTTCAAATGTAGAGTCCATAGCTGCTATCAATGGAAGAAGACAAAATTTCCAAAGCCCTGTGCCAAATCCCATGAGCCAAAAACCTTCCTACCAAAAAAGAAAGTATCAAAAAACCTTTGGAAAAACACTATTATATCAAATACCATGACCTCGAACTCTTCTCACAACGAACATGAATACTTGAAATGAAAGGGGAAAGCATGAATAATTATCATCATAAAATTTTACATTGACGTTACTCAAGAAAATCATATGACTATTGCTGCAAACCTTCCCATACCCTAGAAGGAATTTCCTCAAAACCCACCTCTCGTTGATTAGCATTGCTATCAATGGCTAAATTTGCCAAATAATCTGCAATCTTATTAACTTCTCTATAACAATGGGATACCAAGAAAGATTCAAACAATTCTAATTTTTGTAAAATGGGATCAAGAATATACTGCAAATTCCAACAATTTGATTTCTTTTTCATAACACATTGAATAATCACCATAGAATCACCTTCAATTATTAAGTCCTTAATTCGCAAAGAGATTGCCATATCCAATCCAAAAGCTAAAGAATGAAATTCCGCATAATTGTTAGTGTTAAAACCAATAGCATGACACTTAGCTCGAACAAAATTTGCATTGTGATCATAAATTACCATGCCTACCCCAGCCGGCCCAAGGTTACCATGAGAGGCCCCATCAAAATTCAGTTTAAAGAGCCCCTGCGGAGGAAGTTTCCATCTAGCAGAGCATCTCTTGCCTATTGCATCATTTTTTTTTTAAATTGAACCATGAGAGGGTAAAACTGACAGCAGCTTCCAAACTCTAGTAACTCTACTATCCCAGTGTGAAAAAGAAGTAAGATTTTCCAAATTCTTATACATAAATGACAAAGTAACCTCAAAGATTGAAGACTCAATTTTTAATAGAACCTCAGACATAGGAGACCTTGTTTTTTTAAATATCTTGTTGTTTCTCTCTAGCCAAACATTCCAAATCACAATAGATGGAGATATGATCCAAAGGCATGCATAAAAAGATGAGGCAAACATAAAGGGCCAAGATCTAAAATGAGAAATGAGATCCTTACCAATAACAAAGGATATATTTAACTTCTCAAACAACCACTGCCAACATTCATAAGCATAATCACAATGTAGGAACGGGTGTGAAGAAGATTCCAAATTTTTGTTACAAAGGACACAAGGGAAAACAATAGTAATACCAAGCCTATCTAGTCTCATACTTGTAAGGACTCTATCCTGAACTGCCAACCAAGCAAAGGCTCCAGCTTTGGGAAGACAAGCCAAATGTCAAAATAGCTTATAAGGCCAAGAAGATAAATCTTTAGCAACCATAAGAGAGTTGTAACCATCTTTAACAGTGTACTTACCAAAAATATTCTTTGTCCAAATAAGTTCATCCTTAGAATCAGAAAGAAGTACAATTCTATCCCCCAAAATCTTTTCAAAATCTAATTTCATGCTTTGATCAACATCTAAGAAATCAATCGACTTCCATCTAGCTAGCTTAAGGGGTCCACTAGTCACAATTTCAAAATAATCTACTACAAAAACACCCCAAAGGGAGGAAAGAACAGTGATCAGAGGAGACCAATCCCTAATATTCACCAAAGAAGTGTGTCCATTCCATACTTCATCCCAAAATCTGACCTTTCTACCATTATGAACAATCCATGAGAGATGAGGCAAAATAACTGATCTACATTTACAAAGGAAATTCCAAATAGTAGAACCCGAAGGCAAATTTGAGACTTTCAAAATGTACTCTCTCAGTCCATTATTTAAATATTTGGCAAACATAATCTGTGCCCATAAGGAGCTAGGCTTGTCATATAATCTCCAAACCAACTTAGCACCTAAGGCAAAATTCTGATCCTCTAGACTCTGAATTCTTGTTCCAACAAGTTCCTTAGGCAAACATACCATATCCCATGCAACTAAAGGGAGTTTCTTCTTGCCATCTTTATTATTGTTCCAAAGAAAATCTCTAAGAGTATCCTGTAAACTAACAATGGTTGCTTTTGGAGACTTCAAAACAGACATGAGATATATGGGAACAACATTCAAAACAGACTTGATGAGAATAATTTTACCCGCCAAAGTTAACCATCTATGATTCCATGAGAGAATTCTTTTAGAAATGACTGAAATAATTTTATCCCAAAAACCAATCTTCTCCAGTTTGACAAAGAAAGGAATCCCAAGGTAAGTATATGGAAGATTTCCAGTCTCAAATCCCCAAAAGGATTGCAACCTATGCTGAACCAGTTGTGATGTATTGAGGGAAAAAATCTTTGATTTATCACCATTCACTTTCTGACCAGAAAATGATGCATAATTTTGTATTATTCCTTTAATCACTTTTGCCTCAACTAACGAAGCATGTCCAAATAATAGAGTATCATCTGCAAAGAGACAATGAGAAATACTTTGGGGAATATTCTGAATCCTTATACCTTTCCAAAGCCCCCCCACTTTAGTAGCCCTAATAGCCCAACTAAAGGTTTCAGCTAGGAGAATAAACAAAAAAGGAGAAAGGGGATCTCCCTGTCTCAAACCCCTAGAGGAAGTGAAAAAAGCACAAGGAGAACCATTAATTAAAACCGAGAATCTTGCAAAAGAAATATATGCACGAATCCACTTGACCCAAGCCTTGGAAAAACCTAACTTCTCAAGAACGACACATAAAGCCCCCCCACTCTACTCTATCATAAGCCTTCATCATGTCTAGTTTAAGTATCATGGTCGGGGTTCTTTGGGTGGAAATAGAATGTAGCACCTCATGTGCTACAATTGCACCCTCTGTCATCTCCCTTTCGAGAACAAAACCACCTTGTTCCAATGAAATGATCCTAGGTAGAATTTTTCCCAACCTAAGGGAAATTGCCTTCGTAAATATCTTATACAAAGTGTTACATAAAGCAATGGGCCGGAAGTCAGCAAAAGTCTTAGTATCCTCTTTTTTAGGAATAATTGCAATCATTGTAGTATTAAGTTCTTTTAAAACGGACCTATTTCTCCTAGATTCCTCGAGAGCCAATAAAACATCATTTCCCACAAAATCCCAACATTTTAAAAAAAATAAAGGAGTAAAACCATCTAGTCCCGGGGCTTTATCCGGATTCATGGAAAAGAAAACACTCTTAACTTCTTCTAAGGAAAAGGGAGACATCAACATCTTATTGTCTTCCAAAGATACTAAAGGAGGAATATTAGATATAATATCATTGCTGAGATTGTCATTTTCCGAAGATAATAATGACTTAAAAAACCTAACTGCCTCTGAAGCAATGTCCTCTGGCTCTGTCAATAAATTCCCATTCTGACACTGAATACAAGATATCCTATTCTTACATCTTTTAATCTTAGTTGAAGAATGAAAAAAATTTGTGTTACTATCACCATCTGAAAGCCATAACTCTCTAGATTTCTGTCTCCAATAGATTTCCTCTCTAGCTAACACCTCCTCAAGTTGTAATTTTAGTGACTTCAATTCATAAAAAACTTGTGGCACCATACCATGTTGAAGCACATGAGTATTAAAACACTCAATCATATCTTGAATCCTTTATTTCTCCTCAAAAATGTTCTTAAAATGCAAGATATTTCATTCCCTAATATTCAATTTTAAATAACTTAACTTCTTAGCAATATGAAACATATGGGACCGAGAACAAAAAGGAGCAAAATTCCACCATTTCATAAGCGGAGGTAAAAAGGAAGAATCCCTAAACCACATGGGCTCAAATTTAAATGGAGACTTAAAAGAAGCCCTATCCTCAATAACTGAAAGGGAAATTGGAAAATGATCAAAACCTGAGACCGGTCGAATAGAAGAAAATAATTCAAAATATGAATCAATCCAATTCTCAGTTAACAAAGACTGATCTAATCTCTCAGCAATCTGAGAAAAATCCCTTCTCATGTTTGTCCATGTGAAAACCCCATTCTGAGACTTATGATAAAAAAGGCTCATATCAGAAATGAAATCCCCAAAGTCATCCATAATCCTTTTATTAGGGAAAACACCTCCTTTTTTCTCATCTAAATCAGTGATAGCATTAAAATCACCCCCGAAGATAATAAAGGAACCATGTTTTAAGGGAGAAGAAATCCTCTTTAATTCACCCCATAACTTTCTCTTCCCTTGAATTCTTGATGGAACATAAATGTTAAAAAGCCATAATTTAACCTTCGAAATCTTGCTTATAACTAAAGCCAACATCCAATTTGTAGCAGATGCCACTAACTGTACCTCAATATTATAATTATTCCAAAGCAGTGCCAAACCTCTTGAAGCACTACAAGCCGGAGAAGAAAGAAAATTTCACCTTCTCCAAGATGAAAAAACCAAATCAGCAGACTCCTTTGACAACTTTGTTTCTTGCAACATAAAAATATCACACTTTTGGGACTTAATTAAGCGTCTCTTGTTAGGGGCATTTAAGCCCCTAACATTCCAAGAAATAATTCTCATTGTCCTCGAAGGGAGGCTGAAGCTCCCCTCTTCCCAATAATCGGAGAATTTTTGCTTTCCCCAAAGCAACCTTGCAAATTACATTTTAGAGCCCCTGGCTCTCTTTTTTTACGCTTACAGGAGGTAGGCATGTTTTCTTAGGCCTATTATATAAAATCCAAAATTCAATAAATAGAGCTAAAACTAAGGTATGTTATTAAATACCAATATTACAACAACCCACTCCAAAATTTAAATTGATTCCAAAACTTTAATTTTTTTCATTTTCTTAATTAGATGACTAAAACAAAGGTCTTTGTAAAAAATAATAACATGAAATAGATATCAATTACCTAATTAAAAAAAATACAAAGATTCTGAAGACTTGAAAAAACCCAGATTGATCCTTGTAAATCCTCCAACTCAAACACTTGTATATTCTTATATTCTATTTAATTTATGTTTTATGTTTTTTAATTACAGGTCATTTATTTTAAGAAAATATATAAAAAGTGAGAAATAAGTTCAATTATCATTTCTTTCACTGATGAAGCAAGACCAGATATAAACACTCCAGCAACGTACAAATACTGTTTTGGAGCGGCGCGTTGGACAGTAATTAACTTCCGCAGGAGGACAGAAAACTTTATTATGATACGTATTGTTTGTTTAGACAAATTCCATATTTATTACTGAAGGTGCCGTAAAATATAGAAATTATCTTTGTGATTCTTCTTTTCAAACTCTAATGTTGTACTTTCTATATTTAGAAAGCACGTTGCGTAAGTAATATATTAGCTAATAGACAAATTCTAGTACCGTTAGAAATAAAAATTATTTTTGAACTGTGATTTTTCTTTTCAAATTTAGAGTTGACTCAGAGTAGTTTTAGTGAGTTTTTTCAAGTCTTTTTAAATAAAAATTATATCTATTATTTCAAAATATTTTAAATAAATCAGTTTCTAAATTTACATTTAAGATAATCTTATTTCAAATATTTAAATTAAATTGATTATAAAAAAAAATAAAAACTGTCTTAAAATTTCATATTAAAATATTTTAAAAATTATAAACAATGATATCTTATTATTTCAAAATATTCTAAGACCATTTTGACCATCAAATTCCAGACCTTAACCAACATAAGCTTAATTATACAAAAACTAGACAACGTAATAGAATCTGATTTTGCAATTATTAATCCAGTTGTGGATTTTAAGACAAACACAACAAAATACAGAATAGATGGGTGTGTACATAATGCGATCTCCGCAGTTGGCTTGGGTAGAATGAAAGGAAAACACATTGCTTACGTAAAAGAAAAATTCCGTTACAAATCTACGATAATTCTGTCAGTAATCGAATACAATCTTTTGCCCTAAAACTCACTAAAAGTATATCATGATGAAACTGAATAGATAAAAAATGAATATACTAACGATTCCACTAATTTTAATAAGATCTTTAAAACTCTGCTACTAAAGAAGGAAAAAAGAAATTACTACTATTTACAAAAATAAATAATTATTTTGGGACTTTTAAAAAAAAAAATTCATTTTTAGATCAAGGTATAAAAAAGAAATGACAAGTAATTCCGAAAACAATATAAAAATGTTTAGATATAGAAATGTGATAAATCATATTATCAAATTTTTATAGACCATTGACAAAACTCTAAGAAACTAATGTTCTATAGACAAACCAAAAGAAACCTTCTAAAAATGAAAACACCTTTGTTTAGAAAAAAATGAAAAGAAAAGTCTAGCTGCTCCTT
The DNA here is from genome assembly GCF_030272615.1 of Cryptomeria japonica. Classification (NCBI taxonomy): domain Eukaryota; kingdom Viridiplantae; phylum Streptophyta; class Pinopsida; order Cupressales; family Cupressaceae; genus Cryptomeria; species Cryptomeria japonica. Next base: position 222,891,061 of record NC_081411.1, on the reverse strand, counting down.
TCTTGAACTTTATAAGATTATAAAAATGAATGTTAGTATAAGAAATTAAAAGATAAAAAAAATTGTAACATCTTCCAATTAAAACCAAAATTAATTTAGAAACTATATATAAGGAAAAGAAGAACAATATAACAAACCAAATAAACCAAACAAAGACTTGAAATCTAGGTGGTAAAATATTTATAAGTATAAATAGAATAAAACAACTAGGGTGAGAAGAAACAAGAAAATAAGATTTTCATTTATATTTTCACTTTCTAAGTTTTATGATATTTAAAAGAAATTTGTTATTTTATTACTAGAACTACTACATAAAATAAAAAATATAAACATATTTTTGTCAAAAGTAAAAATATAGCAAAATAAATTTTCAAAACAAAAAAAATTAATTCCATTAAAAAATTCTGAAATGAATTGCTAGGTAAAAGGTACTAGAGGCTACAACCCTTGTATATTTTTAAGCACCTCAATAAATTAGAAAAAATCAAATTGAAATAATTAAACTATTCAAAAATAGAGCTAAAACTAAGGTATGTCTTTTAAATAACAATATTATAGCAATGCACCCCAAAATTTAAATTGACTTCAAGACTTTAATTTTTTTATTTTATTAATAGATGAGTAGGACAAAGATCTTTGTGAAGGTTAACAACATGAAACAAAAGATATCAATTATCTCAAGAAGAAAAATACAAAGATTCTGAAAACTTACAAGAAAAAACCAAAATTGATCCTTGTATATAATCCAACTCAAACACTTTAAATAGGTCACAACTTAAGGAACTCGCACGACACCAAAACACACATCAATACTCAAACTTTTGGCCTTTCAAAACCTTGTTATATTCTGAAAAATTATAATTACAAGTTCAAATGGAAGGCATCTTCTTCTTCTTTTTTTAAGAACTAATAATTTGTATTTTATATTTGTATAGTACTTTGTATGATGTTGTAAATCTTTTGTTATAATATTAGTTTGTATAATATTTTAAATCTTTTTAATAATATTTAATTTAAAGATAATGTTACATTTTGTTAGTTGCATGCAGATTATTTCAAAAGAATTACAAAAAGTGACAAATAGGTTCAATAACTTTTTCTTTTAAATTATTTTAATATTTTATTTTCCTTCTAACATATAAATTAAATTTATTAATTAATTCTACTACAAGAAAATTTCCTATTTCTACATAAAGAATATTTAATTTTAACCAATTCATTTTCACTAAATATTTAAATTTAACAAAATAATAAAAACTAAGTTTATCTATGGAAAAAATAAAAATTTATGAACAGATTCAGTATTCATTTGTTTCAAGTTATCCCTAGTGCCGACGGATAAAGCCCTAATAGCTAACATAGTAAGGAGGGGCGACTTTCGAGTATTTATGCCCATAAACTATAATTTTATTGTGAAACCACTAACAGATAGATGCTATGAAAGTAAAGTGACATGAAATTTTTTCTATTCAATATATCATTTTCTGCAATCAGAGAGCAAGTACAAATTAGTAGAACGTATGCATTGACATGCTATTTTTTTCTAAAATTGTATAGATGACACTTCAAAACTTCAAATTATAAATAAAGTGTAAAAAAATATAGTAGGTAATATATATAGTAGTTTACTTCAAATTATAAATAAAGTGTAAAAAAATATAGTAGGTAATATATATAGTAGTTTAGAATGTTTATTATAAAAATTCAAATTTATTTAGAATATTTTGAAATGGAAGGATTTAGAATATGGAAGGATGTAGTTGTTTCTAATTTTATAATATTTTAATATGATTTTTTAGAATAGTTTTATTTTTTCATATGAATTTAGAAACTTGTCATAATTGAAATGATAGAATATAATTGATAAAATATTTTAATATGAATTTTTACAATATATTCTATTTTTTTATATATGAATTACTTAGTCATTTTAATTTTTTAAATATATTTAATAAGATTGTTATAGAAACTTGTCATACTATATATAATTTTAAAATTTAAATGTTTATTATTACTAAATTAGTAATTATTAATTGATTATCATTTAATGTTTATATATAATATAAATTAGTGTATTAATTTAGAAACTTATTTAGTAAATTTAAGATTTTTGCATATATTATTAATTTATCATTATTCTTTCATTAAGATAATGATTTTCATTTCTTCCCAAGAAAGATGTGCATTGACTTTCATTGCTTCAATTTATTACTTTTATATTTTTTGACAGTTAATATTTTTCTTAAAATGTCAAATGAAAGACATTGAAATGACTAAACCGTCATAAAAAATTCATATGACAGGTAGGGGTGACCGTCAAATTCCAGGCCTGCACACAAGAACCGACATCTCATAAGGCAATCTTGAAAGAATTTTGAATTACATATCACTGAAGGAAACTTACAAAGAAGTTAAGTTACATATCTTTTCTTGAGCACAACCGTGACAACTCCGATGAATGCTCATCATCAGAAATGTGCAATTCATGTCGAAGATTTCTCAGTAAAGTTTCTCGCTCCCAAGTTAAACACCCAGTCGAAGCATAAAAAGCTCTCATTGTGGAACGGTATGCACTCATTTCTAATTCGTGTTTTGAATTCTTCTTATCGGAATGTAACTCATTGCTACTGCTACTACTAGCTACAGAACACTCAATGTTTTCTTGCACAGGCAAAGCTGATTGTGCTACCTCATCATTATGCAGCCATCTTTCACGGTGCCAAAACAGCTGAGCACGGATAACAGATAGATGATATTTCCTCTCTAGTAATGATTCCATTAATTTTACAACAAATAATCTTCCACGTAAAACTTTGACAACTCTACCTGCCTTCCATGCATGATTATCATATACTTCAATAATATGCCCCGGAGCCAATTTCCTCATTTTTGTCATCTGCGGAGGCTCTGGTCGAACTGCATCGGCCCGTACATCTTCCACAACACGTTCTCCATTGTCATCTAAAAGATTGTCATACTCGACTTGGTAATAGTGTGCATTACATGAAATGATCCAAGCCCGGAACCAAGACTGAAATATACCCCCATCTGAACGGCAAACCTCAGCATTGCATCCTTCCTTCAATTTCATGTTGTTCATACGGGTCCCTGTATTCCACAAATACAAGGAAGCAAAACCAAAAGCAAGGTCAGAAATGAACAAACAACATCTAATTTTTGCAGAAAGCAATTATCAATTAATTGATAGTAAAACACAAAGATTCAGAAAACTTACGAGAGAAACCAAAGTTGAGCCTTATATTCCCTCCAATTCAGAGAAGGTCCAACTCAAGTTACAAAAGCCACAGCAATACTCAAAACCCTCACTACAGCAATGAATAATTATATTCCGAAGGAGCACAGAAAATTTTTAGCTATGAGGAATTTTATTATCATACGTATTGTTTCTTTAGACAATCTCCCTATTTATTAGTGAAGGTGCCGCTAAAAATAGAAAATATCTTTGTGATTGCTCTTTTCAAACAGAGGTTATGTTGTACTTTCTATATTTAGCGGGCACCTTATGTGAAGAATATTTTTGCGAATATACAAATTTTGCGGATAGAAATAAAAATTATTTTTCAACTGTGATTTTTCGTTTCAAACTTAAGATTGACTCAGAGTTGATGTCATAGTTTTACTGAATTTTTTTTTTCAACTCTGTTTTGGTTGTTTCTATAATTTTCTATCATTCGAAGATCTCAGTGCTCACAATGAAGATTAGAGATGTTTTAGATTATTAAAAATATTTGATAAAATATTATTAGTTATTTTTATTTTTTAAAATTAAAAATTAATATTTAATATTTTTATATCATTGTTTTATATTATTTTGTATAATATTTAAAAAAATAAAAATATTTTATTTCATTTATTTGATGTATTTTGTGCAGTTTTTTATTTGTTTAAATATAAAAAGTGATAAATAGATTCAATTGTCAATTCTTTCAATTTATTACTTTATTTTTTCTGGTGAATAAATTTACTACTTTATTTTATTACACCTAGTTTATTTATTTTTAGTTAATTACTTACATTGATAGTATTTTAATGCTTTAGTACCTTTTTTAAGTTGCAAATGAAATAATAGAAACTAGGTTCAATATTTGTATTGGTAGCATTTTAGTTATTTAGTAGTACATTTGTGAGTTGCATGTTGTTGGTTTTTTAAACTCACACTTAATGTCTTATTTCCTATATTTATGTCAAGAATTTTTTTAAGCATATTTATTGTCTTTTTAGACTGTGATTTTTGTTTTCAAACTTGGAGTTGATGTCATAGTTTCTACTGAATTTTTCAAGTCTATTTTGGTTGACTTATTTCTATGATTTATATCATTTGAAGATCTAATTATGAAGATTAGAGATGTTATAGATGCTTTTATTCTTTAAAAATATATGAAACAATATTATTATTTTTTTTAATTTTTAAAAATTAAAAATCTACATTTTTTTATATTATAAATCGAGAGACCAAAAAAGGAGGTTTATATAGATGAGTTTAGGGGAGGCAGAGCCTCAACAGTGAAACAAAAGAGATCTAGACGAGTGTCATATACAATGCACTAAAAAAAACTCCAAAATAAAGTTGTGTTCGTTGCCATAAGGTACTAGAGAAGGATTTCATCTTGGTCTTCCAGCCATGTGGTCCACCCCTATGGTCCTTCCATCCAGACCACCTTCTTCCTTTCCATGATTTGTATTCACATGTCTACCCTGTTAAAAGGGGGAGCTCTGGTATCCTGAAGCTCTTTAATCAATTTCTTTACTGCACTCTCAAAGGTGGTTTGATTTTATGCAATCCTTGCCCATTCATATCCATCTTGCATCTCATATATAAACATGGTGGCTCAGCCTTCTTTGAGGAACCGCAGAAGTTTGTTATGTTCAACATTCATCAGGAAGCAAACCTGTACAACAATTTTATAATGTGTGAGCTTTTTAAAAAAACTAGTAAGTTCCCTAGCATTACCTTGGAATTTCTCCTCATTTCTGAGTTTCCAAATAAACCAAAGGATAAAAAAAAGACAAAATTTGTCAAATTAAGTTAGCATCCTTTTTAAGATTATGGACGAAACCAGTAACTATATCATAAGTGAAGACATGCTCAATAATGGATACTTCAAACATTAACCAGATCTCCCTCGCAAAAGGGCAGTCAAGGAAGATGTGCCGAGCGGACTCAGGTTTATTGCAGACTGAACAGAGATCATATGTAGCTACATTATTCCAAATAGGCAATCTATCCAGTAAGAGTTGCCATTTGAAACACTTGATCTTAGGGGGGATGGGGGATTTCCAAAGGTTCTCAAAGGTTTTATACCAAGAGGTGGGGTTGTGGTGAACATTCCATAGGGTGTTGACATGGTCGATCACAGAGGTGTCCTGGTTAAGCAGGTTGTAGATAACATTGGATTTAATTTTGGGGAGGGAGAGCCATCCTTCCATGGGAATGAGAGGTACCTGTGGACCTCAACATGAGTGTTCTTAGGAAGATTGAGGGTCTTATAGGCATTCTGAATCATATTGTAGGTCCGCTTATGCGAAGTAGGGAGATTAAATTTACTACTAAGTTCCTCCCAAGTGATGAGGTTGTCATTTTCTAGGATATCCATAAGATACTTGATCCCCTTATTATGCCAAAATCTAGCAGAACAACCTTGGGTTAAGGCCAGTGGCTTAGAGCTATGGTGGAGGTTCCACCATATTGACCTTTCACCATGTATAGTGTTATCACAGTCAATGCTAGAGTTACAAATAAGTCTACGCACATGCTCCCAGGCTTTCCAGATGGACTTAAAGACCCAGGTGCCTTGGACAGACACCGAGAAACTTTTAGCAAGTAGATCAGTGAGTGGGAGGGCTTTCCATGATTTGGCAGCCTTGGGGAATCCATTTTGAATGTTGTTTCTAATAAGAATCTTCCAAGGTTCTTGCCCATCTAGTGCATGAAATATCCACTTGGCGGCAAGGGATATTCCTTGCAACTTAAGATCCTTAACGCCCAAGCCTCCAAGCTTTTTGTCTAAGTGGCACCAGGCCCATTTCATCGCATGGGCCTTTCTTTTGCCCTTACCATCAGACCAGAGGAAGTGTCTGATAGCCTTTTGGATTTCATAAATTTGATAATTGTTAAACATCCAAACTGAAGAGTAGTAGATATTGTATGAGGAGATGATTTTTTGACATACTTGAACCCTACCTGCTAGGGAGAGGATCCTATTATCCCACTTGTTGAGTTTCCTATCAATTTTCCCCTTAACCCAAGTCCACATGTCTCAAAGAGAGGGAGACATAGAGAAGGGGATACCGATATACTTGACAATCATGTTGGGTCCTCCCCATGAGTACCCGTCTTGTTGTAACTAGTCTGGAGGTTCATCTTTCTAGCCAAGCAGAATAGATTTGGAGCTGGAGATCCTGGCTCCAGAGGCTTTACCAAAGGTGTCAATTTTTAGGTTGAGGGAATCGATGTTTTGCCTAGAGAGCTCCAGGAAAAAAGAGGTATCATCAGCAAACTGGATATTGAGCAATTCAGAGTCATCCGCCAGCACAATGCCATGGACTCTAGGAGATAGAAGAGGGCATCTGAGGCAATAACAAACAGAGCAGGGGCAAGAGTGTAGCCCTGCCTAATGGATCTAGAGAGAGGAATAGGTTGGGATTGGGTTCCATTAACTTCAATCATGGTGGAAGCATCTTTGAGGAGAAGTCAGACATAGTCATAGAACTCGTTAGGGAAGACAAAAGCTTGGAGCATCATGAGGATGAAATCCCACTCGACTCTGTCATAGGTTTTTTCAAAGTCCACAAGGAACATGGTAGCATCCTGGTTAGAAGTTCTGGCCCATTCCATGGATTCCCAACTAGTGACAAGGTTTTCCAATATGTATCTTCCTTTAATGAATCCAGTTTGGGTAGAGAAAATGAATTTTGGAATAATTTTTTCAAGGCGGGTAGCTAAGGCTTTGGCAAGGATTTTATAGGAGATGTTAAGGAGGGTGATTGTCCTCTAGTTCTTTATGAGCATTTTGTCTCCTTCTTGAGAGATGAGTTTAACAATACCTTTATTTATGAATTCCCCCATGGTGCCATTGTCAAGAGCTTCATTGTATATGTCATAGAGGTCATGTGTGACCCATTCAAGATTGGCTTTGTAGAACTCCGCAGTGAGACCATCGGGGCCTGGGGCCTTATTATCCTTGAGGGCCTTAATGGCATCGGCAATTTCTTGTATAGAGATCCTGGCTCTGAGAAGGAGAGCATCATCCTCAGGGTTTAGGGATGATAATACTACATTTGTGTCGAGCCTCTTTCAAGGCTTCATTATCTTCTGAGGTAAAGAGAGTTCTATAGAACATTTCAAAGGCCTCTTTCATATCATTGAGATCTAGGAGTTCCTTGTTGTCTACAGTTATTCTCTCAATTTTTTCTCTGTTTTGCTTCTGCTTAAGGAGGTTAAAGAAGATTTTGGAACCTTTATCTCCAAATTGTAGCCAGTGGTTGTGAGCTCTAATGAAGGCCCCCCTAATTTTGACTTGCTGGTGCTTCCTGAGGATATCTCTGGCTTTAGAGACACGCTAGGCCAAGGTAGGGGAGGAGGGATTAGACTGAATATCCTATTCTAAGGAATGGAGGCAATGGGTGAGAGTTTTTTCCATGGCTCTAGAGTCCTTGGCTTTCTTTTGGCCAATAGTTTGGAGTACTTTCTGCTAGGAGGAAACATTCCTTGTCCACCTAAGGGTGCAGGATTGGGGAAGTTGAGGCTAAAGGTTGAAGAGCCTGACCACCTTAATGGCACCTAGAACATCTTGGTCTTTGAGGAGGGAGGTGTTGAGAATAAATTTCTTACTAGAGGAGCTACTGATAGGGATAGTGTTTCTAGTGTTAATTACCACTAGGATAGGAAAGTGGTCAGAAAGGGTAACTGGCAAGATAACAACCGCACTCCCTAAGTGATTAGGGGAGAAGGAGAAGAAGTCGTTATTAACATAAAATCTATCCAGTCTGGAGTAAATGTGATTGGGACCTTGTTGAAATTTGCACCAGGTGTACCATAGGTTAGAGACAACAGTTTTAGTACCCTCAAGGGGGGTCAAATAACTGAAGTTTTTGTTTAAGTTTGTCCCAATGAGGTTTTTCTGCATTCTTCCATTCAAAAGGAATTCCCCCAGCCTTGTCATCTTGATGCTCAATCATATTGAAGTCTCCAGCCACTATTCAAGGGATACTTGGGAGGGAAGTTAGCCAGATCCAAAGGGACACTCTTTCCTTGTAGTCATTAGGTGCATATATAGAGCATACGCCAAAGATGCAACCCCTAATATCAAGGGTAGCCCAGGTTGCTCTATTACATGGGGAAATCTCTGTATCCCTAATGTTTCTTGCCCACTTAGGGGAGATAAGAAGGCCAACTCCTCCCTTTCCTTTCAGGTGGTTGGTGCAAATTTTGATTGCATCTCGCCAGATAAAGTCAAGTGAGCTGTCAAGATGGAATCCCATGGATTTAAGTTCTTGCAGCATCAAGAAATTTAAATTCTTGTGATGGCTCAGAGAGCTTTTGATGACAAACTTCCTATCAGGTGACTCAAGGCCTCTAATATTCCAAGAGATGTATTTCATTAGAGAGGAGGGTTAAGAGGTTCAACTAGGGAGACTGCAAGGATCTCTAGATTTCTTCTTATTCTTGGAACCCATAGGCCTACCTTTCTTCTTAGCCAAGGAGGATCCTTTTATAAGTTCGTCCTCATCTTCACTAGCTTCAGATGGTTCATTCCTAGTAGCTGCAATTCCTCCTATGCCGGATCCAAGCATCTGGGAGTCTGGAAAGCCAAGGAGCACTGTGCTAGACCTAATTTCCTCAAGACCCTTATTGGTGTAGATTACTTCAATAACATGATTATCTTCTAACTCTTTGAGCATAGAAGTTGTCGAAGGGTTGGTGTTATTAACTTTAGGGGTAAGCCCTGTAGGTGATGAGGAGTCCGAATTCTTGGGGGTTTCAGATCTGATCATCAAACTTGCAGGGTTATCACTGGTGCTAGCAATATCAGCACTTCGACTAGGGTTCTCAAGTTTTTTAACCATTTTTTAACCACAGAGTTCGTCGGGGTTCGAGCGAGAGTGGGTGAGCAATTATTTGTAGGGAGGGGGTAATCACAGATGCCTGTTACTTGGCTGATAATTGGGATAGTAGGATGGCTTTGATTCAGGGCGTTTAGGTTGCTAATTTTCCTCCTTTGTTTCCTAGAAGTGACCAACTAAAAACAGTCAGAGGGCGATTCTGTAGGACCAATTATTGGGTTAGAGGCTGGACTGAGGTGTTCAGAGACAAGGGGTGTGTGATCAATGTGCATGGGTTTTGATTCTAATGAATTGGTGACAGGAATAGCGGCTTCTTCATTAACAGGGAGCGGGGTGGATGAGTCTTGATAAATCTTGGTTCTAGGGTTTAAGGATGCATCAGATGAGTTAATGTTGGGTTTATTTTTTTTGCGAGTAATGATAGGGAAATTTTTCCGAAGATGCCCTTCTCTTTTGCAGAGAAAGAATGCATTTAATCCTCCAAGCATTTCAATAGGGTAGACAAAAGTTTCTTCATTAATGTTTAGGGTTAAAGATGGTGGGATATCAATCCCTGGCTTAATCGATACAAGCATTCAGGAATCCAGGTTAGGGACGAGGCAAGTCATTTCATCAATACTGATTGTTTTTCCAAAAGGTTTCATTAACTGTGGAAGAAAACACCAAAGGAAGGGGGCACATCCTTGAGAATGACCCACCTAGGGGAGGACAGTGTGAGAACCTCTTCACCAACCGCCTCTAGAGAACAAGCTAGGGCATGGAAGGAAGTATTCTCAACTATCCAGTATTGATGTTTTAGTGCCTCCCTTTGAGCCTCATGAGTGTTAAAGAAAATAAGGTAGAGACCCTTTTGAATTTGTCTGCAGAATGATATTTTAAGCCCTAATTTTAATTTCCAGAGGTTATGAAACCAATCATCTAAAAATTTCCTAGGTGGACATTTCTCAACAACAACACATGCAAAGAAAATGGCCGTATTGCTTAACCTAGTCTTTTCCGAGGCAATTTCATTCAACATTTCTATATTGGGCGAAATGCAGAAGGAATCCGAGATAGTTCTAGGGCACTTACCTTCCTCACTGGATCATTCTTTGCCAGGAGCCTTAGAAAATCGCACATTAGGGTTGACTCCATTTGCAGGCGGGGAGATGGTTTCAGCGAAGGATTTTTTTGGTGGAGACTTAGCTTGATCGTTCTTTGCCAGGAGCCTTAGAAAATCGCATGTTAGGGTTGACTCCATTTGCACAAGCGACCAGGTAGGTGGGGGGTGCTACGAATTAATTGAAGCCCAGTATTAATTTGCAAACAGAAGGAAAGAAAAAAAGGGAAAAAAGAGCAGTGGATAGGAATTTCAAACTGGGTGGAGGAGAATTAACCCCTCCACATAGATGTCAAGGTGTCCATGTCACCAAGGTCACCTCGAGCAGCTCGCAAACAACCAGTCTTAGTGTTCGCAGACCCTGAGGTTCGCAGATGCCCAAAATCTACATTTTATATTTTTATATTATTGTTTTATATTATTTTGTATAATATTGTAAATCATTTTCAAGAATATTTTCTTTTCTTTATTTGGTGTTATTTTTTAGGTGCATGTAGTTTTTTTGTTTTTTTTAAATATAAAAAATTGATAAATAGATTCAATTGTCATTTTTTTCAATTTGTCTTAATCTTTAATTTTCCTTCCAACAAGTAGATAAATTTGTTAATTTGCACATATTTTATTTAATTTTAGTTAATTCATTTTGACCAAATATGTCATTTGGACAAAATAACAAAAATTAGATGTAATACTTATATTGATAGTATTTTAGTCAATAGTGGGTTGTTGTGATGGTTAAGTTGCACGGTTGGTTCATAGCTCTAGGTTAAAAGAGTTTACCCCTTAAAAAAAATATTGATAGTATTTTAGTGCTTTAGTACATTTTGTTAGTTGCATTGTTTTTTTTTAGAAAAATATAAAAAATTATAAAGAGTTATAGTTATCAATTTTGTCAAGGTATCTTTAGTTTTTTATGTTTTTTGAAAATAAAAGATAGAGCTAAAATAATATCAATATAAAATATTAAGATAACTTCTATTTATTTATTTTTTGTGCTTTCTGAAAATAAATAGGCAACTAACAAAATGTACTAAAGAACTAAAATACTATTAATATAAGTATTGCACCTATTTATATTACTTTCTTGAAATAAAATATTTTGTCAAATCAAATGAAATTATTAATTTATTCTAGTAGCCTTTTTTCTATATAGAATCAAGAGCATTTGATTCATTTTGTTCAAATATTTTAACTACAACATTTCAACATTAAAAAAAGTATAAAATAACATCACAACAAATAAAAACTAGCATACTTATATTTTTAAAAATATATGTAAAATAGGAATATCAATTCAAATTATACAGAGCCATAAATATAAGATTACTACTTGTAAATATAAGTCCCATTAATAAATTTCCTATCACCAAAAAAATTGAATTAAATTAAATTGGATAAAATTAAAATTCACAAAACAATTGAAAATAAATTGACTATTGCATATTTAGATTTTATTAATATTTAATATTTAAAATAAATTTAATTACAATTTTTTTAATATTATAAACATAATGAAAATCTATCAAAATAATTAAATTTAAACATATATATTAAAATAGAGGTTTAAATAGATTAAAAAATTTAAATTATGGGATTAATTGTTCTAAGCTTAAACTTTTGATTAGAACAAGTTATAATTAAATTGAGTATTAATTGAAGAAGTTCACACTACCCTCAATGTATATTATGTAATAGAAATATAAATTTTCATTGGATTGGGGATTCCAAAAATTTCAACTTATAAAATGAACTAAAATCATTTAAAATCTACCTCTCAAGTTATTAAATTTTGGGATGAAAGAAAAGAATATACCTTATTGATAAAATCTAATGAATTAATTTAAATAACATATGTAAAATAGACGCATCAATTTAAAGTACAAAGAGACATAAATATATAAATATTAATTCTAAATAGAAATCCCACTACTAATTTTTCTATTGTCCAAAAATCAATTTAAATTAAATTGAACAAAATTAAAATTAAAAAAATTCTATTACAAATTTACAATTTTTTAATATTTAATATTTGTAATAAATGTAATTAAAATTTTTGAATACTATAAACATAATAATAAAAATATATCAAAATAATTAAATTCAAACACATTAATAATTGAAAATCCTTTTTCATATTAAAAATATTAGGGAAAAAATGTAGAGGTGGAGAGGAGCCAAATTTTGCGGAAACGTCATAATACGACCAAAGCTGCGGTGTTTCCATGAAAGGCAAAAGAACATGGATAGATAGATAGGAAACATATCATTTGACATTCTACTCTTTGGCACTGGGGCGAATGCTATTCCGCTAGGATCTGGGAAAGCTGGAGAGGTGTATTAGAATATCGAAGCCCTAATTGAAATACGTGATGCTTTGGCCAACTTCATTGAGATAAAGGAAGATTTCCTCAATGGCAACATGGGATCCATGCTGAATTTACTCATCAACATTGACATTAAGAACAATGAGCGAAATCAAGAGCAATTAAATTGAATCACAGCAGATAAGAAAAATAAAATTAATACTATGAGCAATTATTAGAAATTTGAAAAATCTTAATATATTTGTAAAATCTTAATATAATAATGAAATAAATGTATGATATGAGTAAAGAATGAAGGAAAGAGAGAAAGAACTTAGAGTTGGCTAAGGTGAGCAAAATTGTAACCCATTTATGTGGGATGACCTTACAACAAACTTAAAGAGATTCTTTTTAAAGTTCTTTGTTAATTTAAAGATATCTACCTTGTAGAGGGAGGAGGCATTTAATAAGAATACACACCTTCCCTATTTCAAAGAAAAGTGGATTCTTAATGAACGATTTGGTTTCTAATGGAGGAATACACATTTTCAAGCAAGGAAAGAACTTGCATGAAGAACAAACAATTCTATGCAAGAAAAGATATAAGTTATAAAAGGCATAACTCAACAAATAGACATGATATCATATTCCTTTCTTTTACGTTACTATTTCTTACAATTTAATTCTATAATTGTAACTTTAAGTTTCAAATTCAAAACAACAATTAATTTTTAATAATTTTGTAAGATATTATTAAGTAGATTTATATTATATTAAAATTTTATTAAATATATTTAATTTTAATATTTTAAAGTTTATTATACTCTTATTTTTTAAATTCATTTAATATTTTTACATATTAGATTTTAAACTTTTAATTTATTAAAATTTTACTACTTTCATTATCAAATTTAATATAATATAATTTTAAAAATAAATTAAATTTTTTTATTAATATAATTTGATCACAAAATTTTTGTTTCAAGTTTTTCCTTGTCAATCTCAAACAGTGAACTTTTGACCTAATCTTTAGGCAATACATTCATATAATAGGCTTTCTTTTCTTGTTTTCAATGTTTATTAGGTGCTCTTCTAGATAGTGTCATGACTTACTTGAAAGCATCAATAAATGAAATTGCTAACGGATCCATATAAGAAAGTTACAACTTCTAATATTGGAATATATGAAATCTAAAAAACAATTATGATTATTTTGTTTATTATATATTGTACATTTTTTCAATTTATTTTTTAATATATAATCCTACATAAAGAGTAATCAAAAAAAAAAAAAAAAGTGATAGACAAATCAGTAGAATCTGCTTCTCAAATTTTTAAATCTAATCTTGAATTTCAACAATGACAGAATCTGATTCTCATGTCTGCGGTTGCCTAGGTTAGTACTAGAGGAATAATAGACAGATCGTATGTAAAATTATATTAGCAGTACAATAATTGTGTCAGAACTTGAATTATGAAACAAAAAAATTACTAGTCAAATACAGTTTTTCACATTAAAACTCATTAAACAGTTCATACCACGACGAAAGTGAATTGAAAAGTAAATAAATATGCATGATGAAAATGAAGATTTACAACAATTTTGAAACAAAATTTATTGTTAATGAGCGTTATAATAGAAAGAAAAGGCTGCGACCATCGGTAAACAGAAATTAACATTATCATGGTCAATAGAAAAAATAGCAAGCTTAAAAAAGCAAACTACATACATCCTATTTTGAATCAAGGGAATAAAGAATCTTTTGCTCACAATAGCCAACATCTCAAGATGCAATCTTGAATTACTTATCAGTGAAGGAATCTTACAGAAAAGTTATCTTACAGAGCTTTTCTTGAGCACAACCGTGACAACTCAGATGAATGCTCATCATCAGAAATGTGCAACTCATGACGAAGATCTGTCAGCAATGTTTCTGGCCCCCAAGTTAAACACCCAGAAGCATAAAATGCTCTCATTGTAGAACGATATGCAGTAATTTCCAATTCGTGTATTCTACAGTCTACTTCATTTTCAGGAAAAAAATCATTTTGTCTGCTGTTTGCACATTCACAGGGAGACTGGGGATCATCAAAATGACTTTCATTGGAACTCTGTTTTGAATTCTTCTTATCAGAATACAACACATAATCTAACTCATTGCTACTGCAAGTACTAGGAGACATGCACAAGTATTCCTCGCGCACAATTTTTTTGCGTGAAGAAATTGGATCTACCTTTTTGAGCACAGGCAAGACTGATTGTGCTACAAGCTCTTGATACCTAAACTTTTTAGCTGCACTCCTTTCCTCAGAAGCATCTTCTGTCTTCAAAATATCTGCTTGATAGCCGCATGGGACTTCATTGCCTGCCTTTCTTTTTAGATACTTTGTTCCAAGTTTGTTGGGCTCATCATGTTCATGTTCAGTGAATCCAGCATTTGCTTTTTTATTAAATTCCAGAAATTGATTTTCAAAATGCGACTTCTTCTTGAGCCAAAATCCCATTTTCAAGAAATGGTCTCTACCAGCCTGCATACAAAAGCACAACAATAAGTATCAAACAATTGAAATAAATACTTGTTATGGCATACATTACTCAATTTATTTCCAATAAATTTCCAAATAGCATGAGAAAACCTCAGTACATGTAATTTAATTACTTAAACTATTAAAATTAAGAAATAAAAACCCCTAATGCATTATTCATTTGAGAAGATAAATACAAGTCGAAAACCAAATCAATAACGAAGGTATGGAACTGATTTCTACCTCAACATTATTATGCAGCCATCTTTCACTCTCCCAAAACAGCTGAACGCGAATAACAGATAGATGATATGTCCTCTCCAGTAGCGATTCCATTAATTTTACAACAAATAATCTTCCAGGTAAAACTTTGAGAACTCTACCTGCCTTCCATGAATGATTATCATATACTTCAATCATATAAATAGGTGCAATACTTATATTGAATTGCATGCTGTTCATACTAGACTATTAGATCCCTGCAATCCACAAGTAGATGGAAACAAAAACAAAAGCAAAGTCAGAAATGACGAAACAACGATTCTTTTTTGGTTTAACCTCACATTGATATACACAGTACACTCACTTCCCACTTAAAAATAGAAAAGTGTGATAAACTACAAAATCTGAGATTTCTTCAGAAGAGTTGAAAAGAGAAAATTTCAATCAAGGAATCCTCTACTATGATGTGCACTTGTTGCTGTAACGCGTTTTGCAGATATAATAAGTAGCTCTTTATAACGCTTCTAAGTAAACTAATAATAATAACTAATTTTTGCAGAAACAAATAACTACTTTTGGACTTTCTTTCTTATAATTTTATTAATAATTAAAAAAAAGTGTATTCCTTTTTTAGGTCACCATAGACAAGAAATGGTTGGGAATTTCACAAAATAAAAATGAAAATGTTCATCCATAAAAATTTGTGAAATCAAATCATTAATAATAAAAAAATTTAATTGAAATATAAACATAATGAAAATCTATCAAAATAATTAAATTTAAACATATATATATATATATATGTTTTAATAAGTAAATAGCTACAGAGGGGCAACACCCTTGTATTAAACAAAAAGGAGAATACAAGGCCTGATTCAAAAAGAGCAATAGGGGAAAGAATCAGGAAGAAAACCCCCTACCTTAGCTCTAGTCCAAGACAAGAAAGACCAGCCCTGAAGGATGGAAGAGTACAAACATATACCAACCTCTTACAGATACAGAGGTTTTAAGACAAAAACATACAAACTCAAAAAGAAAAGAGACCGGAGGGCCTAGTGACAACCAGAGTCAAAGAGAGTCTTCAGAAACATCATTCACAAGCGCATTAGCCGCATCCAGAACAATGGGGCATTTCGTACCACAATTCGAATGAGCAGCTGATTTTTCCTTCTCCTTTGGGAATCAATAGTCATTTGGAAACCACTCTTCGCCCAACCCAAAACCCTAGTCATCTCCATCCACTAGATCTCCATTCTCCAAAATCCCAAAGTCATCAGTTCTTGCTAGATCTTCATCACAGAGAAATTTTGGCCTCCATTCCGATGTGAAACTGCTTTGTATGCCACCCGCTTTAAGCAGGTTATCAATGTTCTTGGAGATGTCAGGCCAGTTTGCTTGGAGAGACTTGAAATCCAGAGAATTAACAATCACGAGATTCTTTACCTCCACTCCATTTTTTTAGTGACATATAGTAATTTTGGGGTTGTGGAATTCTAAGATTAGCATCAATATTGTCCAATACAACATCTATTTTCCCCAACAGGCAATGCTTAAACATCATTTGCATTAGCAGTTTTGCTTTCTGCTTACTAGTACCCATGTGAATTATCATTGCAAGAAAAAAAGTTGGGATATTGGCGTTGGCTTTGTAACTATGATAAGCCATGAGGAATTCCTTTCCTAGAATCCTCTTAAGGCTATGGAGAATAAGAGAATGCCAAGAGAAGCGGACCTCTTGCAGACGTCTATCCGTGATTTCGCCCAAGAAAGCCATTTGGTGATAAGTAGCTTCAAGGAGGATTGGGGTCTCCATAATGAATCGCCAAGAAAGGAAAGCAGTTGTTTGATGGAAAGAAGGGTATACCATTGTTAAATAGCGCAACATCAAACCAGACAATACGGCACCCTGCAAGCAATTCATACCCAATAAATATCCACACGCATGAGATGCCAGTATCCAAAAAACCATTTGCGCCAAAGCTCCTCAACTTGGTCCAACCATTTGCACCAAAGCTCCTCAACTTGGTGTTGATTGACTTTAAGCATCAAGTGATCATAAACAAATCTTGAGAGGATCTAGTCGTAACTAGATATTAATAAAGTACACTTATATTTAATTACCACAAGGCCAAAAACTGGGACTAATCAATGATGTCGACAATTCATCACATCTCATTGGTAAGAAGAGACCATAACAGGTAAATAGGGCAAACAGTCGATCTCTCCACCAGAAACCATGACCGGGGGTATAGCAGCTACCGGGGAGTAAAGCAACGATTTGCTCCACAACCGGAAGTTGTGGAATGAGCTAGAAAGCGTGAAACCATCAATAGACCCAACCGAATAGTGTCCCCCTAAAGGAAAGTGAGGAAAGCATGTCAACCAATGGAACCAATGCCACATCACCAACCAGCCCAAAAAAACATCATTGGAGGAAATTCAGGTGGGGTCACCTACGGCTATAGCCAATTTAGAAAGTCTATCAGCTTCACCATTACCTTCCCTATAGATGTGGCTAACCCAAAATTCATCAAAGGCAGCTAGCAACGCCAAGATCGGTTGAAGCCATTGGTTAAGGCGCCAACTAGGGATGTTATTACAGTGGATCGCATTAATAACATTTAATGAGTCTCCCTCCAAATGAATTCTCTGTACCCCTAGCTCCTTCCCTAACTGAAGACCTCTAAAAGCCGCTCTTAATTCTGCTTCATTATTAGTGGCCACACCAATCTTTTCAGAGATTTCTTTTATACAGAGACCATCAGAATCCCTCAGAATACAACCAACTCCACTTTGACCCGGATTTCTTGCAGAAGCACTATCAAAGTTTCCTTGCTCCAACCAACCTTTGGTGCATCCCATTTCACCCCCACTCTTGGATTGGTCTGATCCATTGGGATACCCAGTACGAAGATTGGAGAGATGAGAAGGTTTGGAAAAACTAGCTTAATCTTACAATCCCAGTCCATGAACAAAATTTTCTTTAATGTTTTGGATTGGGCAGCCTCATTTAGGAGCTCAGTCAGGTGGTTCTCAATCTTCCCACAAAGAGACAATAGGCTCATTTCTTTACCCTAGAAGATTATGCGGTTCCTTTCTTTCCAAATTTCCCAAATTAGAAGAGATGGGAGGATAAAAAGCAAATAAGCAAAAATAGCCTTACTTGTCAATTTAGGCCATTGCAAAAACTAGTAATCCAGCCCTGTTGGGAAGGGGCCGAAGATTCTCAATTTTCCCATGAAATGCCACCAGCAGTGACTGGAGAATTTGCAATGGAGAAGAAGATCATCCGCAGTCTCTTCCTGTTCCAGACATAAAGAACATCTGTTGGGTCCACTAATACCCATTGACTGGAGTCTTTCTTGAGTTAAGATTTTTCTCTGACAAGCCAACCAGGCAAAGGAGCCTGCTTTGGGAAGGAGATGTTGATGCCAAAAAAGATTAAAAGGCTAGTCTTTTTTATCAATAGCCGCTTCTTTAAGTTTGTAACCAAAACATACTTTGTATTTACCATCGAAGGAACCACACCACCTAATAATATCCTTATCAGGGGATGGGAAATAAACCTTTCATTGAGAATGTCAGTAAACAGATCCTTTTGAAGCTGATCCAAGTCCAATTGATCCAAAGATTTCCATTTCCATTTGGCAATACCATTTTCTTGGATCGGATAACCATAATCATAGATATTGTGCCCCCAAAGGCGACAGGTTTCTGCTATAATAGGTTGCAGAGAGGGGTTGTGACATAGGGCATCTTCACCAAACCAAGAATCAAACCAAAAGGAGGCATCCCTACTATTCCTAACATCCCAGGTAACCTGATCACTTATGATTTCCCTTCTATCCATAATGAAATTCCAAATAGCCAAGCCTCTCGGAGGATTGTTAAAAGTCAGAATCCTTTTAGGCTCTAGGGAATCCAGATATTTATGTTCTAGGAGCCTTACCCATTTTTTCTTCCCACCGCTACAAATCTCCCAAACCAACTTAGCACCCATTGCTAAATTCATAATCGAGATTTGGCGAATGCCAGCACCTCCTACGTTTTTGGTTGGCAGATCTTTTTCCAGGCTATCAAAAGGAATTTCCCTTTGTCATTCGAACCATTCCAAAGGAAATTTCCTATTAGATAAATCAATTCATCTTCAATTGCCATTGGTACTCTCAGGCAAGCCATGGAAAAAACTGGTAGCACTGAAAGAACTAACTTTATCATAGTGAGCTTCCCAGTAGTGGATAACCACTTGCCTTTCCAAGTTACAAGTTTGGATTTGCACTTGTCAATAAGATGCTTCCAGTAGTGAATTTTGTTGCTACCAATGAAGAGGGGGGTACCAAGAAACTTCCCTAGGAAGTTTGCTACTCTGAGATTAATAATCCTTGATAATACAGCTTGCAAGTTAAGCGAGGTGTTGACAAAAAACACTTCAGATTTGTGCCAGTTGATTTTCTACCCTGAAGCCAAATAGTAATCATCAAGGCATGTTTTAATAGTTCTAGCTTCCCTCCTACAGGCTGAACCAAACACAATGGTGTCATTAGCAAACTAAAGATGAGTCATTTTTTCAACCCTTATTGCCACATTAACTCCAACCCAATGATCATCTTGCAGAAGAGCTCTTATAGATCGACCTAAAGATTCAACCATTATGATAAACAAAAATTGTTATAATGGATCACCTTGTCTAATTCCTCTTGTCGAAGAGATAAAACCATGGGATGAGCCATTAACCAGAACAGAGAATTTGGGGGAAGAGAGACAACTCGTGACCCAAGTGAGCCATTCCTTGCAAAAGACAAATTTATTAAGAACATCAAATAAGAAATCCCTATCCACTATGTCATAAGCTTTGTCCAGTTTTAAAATCATACAGGAGTCCTTGGTCTTCCTGGCTATGTGAAGCATTTCATGAGCAACGATAATGCCTTCCACAATGGATCTTCAAGGGGCAAAACCACTTTGTTTATTTGATATGAGATGTTTAAGAAGGGGCTTCAATCTGTTAGCTATGATCTTCGTTACAATCATATATACAGTGTTGCATAGAGAAATGAGCCTAAAGTCACTCATCTGTTGTGGATTTTGCTTCTTTGGAATTAGAGTCAAAAAGGTTTGATTAAAAGCCCCTAACATAGTCATCTTCTTTCTTGATTCTTCTACTACAAGATGAAGATCTCAAGCAATGATATCCCAAATATGATGGAAGAAAGCAACAAGGAAGCCATCCAGGCTAGGAGTCTTATCCGGTTTCAGCTGGAAGGTGGTATTTCTTACTTCATCAATTGAAATAATAGTACAGAGAGTTGTATTTTGATCACTGGATATAATAGATGGGATTGAGTTCAGAATTTTGGCTCTTGCTTCATGGTCGATCTGATGGTCCCCATTCAACAAAGAGTCAAAGAATCTTACAGCGTCCTATGCAATATCCTCATAATTCCTGACAGTGATTCCATCTAGTCTCATAATCTCTGATATCCTATTTCTATTTCGATTGGCAATGGCTGACTGGTGGAAGAATTTGGTGTTTATATCACCTTCCTTAAGCCATAACTCCCTTGATTTTTGATGCCAGTGGATTTCCTCACACCGAAGGATTTCATTTAGGTCATATTTGAGAGAATTTTCTTTGATAAATAGATCCTCAGTCATTCTTGAAGTGATAACAGAGCTGGTTAAGTCTAACAGTTCAGCCTTAATTCTTAATTTCTCCATATGAATATTCTTGAAATGGCTCATATTCCATTCTTTGATCTTGACCTTAATATACTTGAGCTTTTTATTGAGAATAAGTAGTCTCGAATAATTCTTAAAAACCGGTTCATTCCACCAAGCGGCTATAAGGTCATACACTTCAGGCACTCTGAACCACATTTTTTCAAACCAAAATGGGATACCTCCCTCAGCTTGACCCAAGGCAACCTCCAAATAGATCGGGTAGTGATCTGATCTGATAAGTGGGAGAATCGACAATTCTAAGGCTAAATTTTGTCCTAACCACTCACCAAAGACAAGAAACTGGTCAAGCCGTTCAACAATATTAGTAAAACCCACTCTCCGGTTCATCCATGTGAAAATACCATTTTTCGGAACAAGGTCTAAAAGGTGATTCTTCTCAACAAAAACCAAAACTTCCTTCTGGGATGTACCAATTCTCTAAATACCCCCACTTTTCTTAGTGCCAAAGAGGATAGCATTGAAGTCCCCGGTTACCACACAACTACCATTGGTAATATCGTTTAGTTTGCTGGATAAGAGATCCTAGAGAGCCTGTTTATCACTAGCAGTCTGTACACATTGAAAAGATTGAAATTCTCATTCCGTCCAAGAATAGTAACCGAGCAGTGTTGCCAATACTTATCTTCCCCTACAAGAGAGATCTTAACATTCATGGGGTTCCAAATGATTCCCAAGCCACCAGAGGCTCCATCCGATTGCCTAAAAAACCCATTCCACTATTTCCAAACTCTCATTTTAGCAACAGTCTCAGCCTTGCTCCATTTAGTTTCCTATAGTAGCCAAATATCTCCTTTAGTGTCATCAATCTGGTGCTTAATCAAGCGCAATTTTTGAGGGGCATTGATGCCCCTAACATTCCAAGATAGGAGTTTCATTTCTCCTGGGGAAGGGTATTTCCCTTCCCTAAATTAAGTTTGGTTTAACCACTGGCAACACCAGCCACTGCTAGCATAAGTTTTTTGGACTTGTGCCCCCGCACACCTTTTGGCTTAAAATTTGGTTTGTCAATAGTTGAATCCGACTTACCAAAACCTTTTGAAGTACCCTCCAATATAAGATCTCAGTCTGGTTTAAAGTCTTCCTCCCCCTCCGAGGTGGAGGTTTCAATTTCACTATCTTCTAGCTCAATGCCTATCAAGGAGAAGATTTTCCTTCCCATCTCCATCATAATGCCAGTCTCCATATCCTGAGAGTGAAGATTTCCATCTTCAATTACCAGTTGATTCTTGGACACAAAGGGGGAGGGTGGAAGTGAATCCGCTAACTTGGATTCAATGTCTGCCTGTAGGGTTTTGGTCATCTCTAAAAATGTGAGAAGATCTTGTTGACTCTCGCATTGACCAGAGGAGGGAGGAATTATGATCAAAGGGGTTGCTTCTGTTAGTGGAGCATTCTCCTTGTCAAGAGTGTTGTTGCAAAAAGCTTCTCTAGTGTCAAAGGCAATAGGAGGTTTCGGTTGCAGATTTACCTCAATAGGAGATTGCATACAGGAATAACTTCGTTGTATCGTAGCCAAAACAGCATAACTAATACAGGTATGATCTAAGGAAAAGCATTTAGGACAAATATGCAGTTGATCTTCTCTATCAATCTTTTGTATCCAGATCTTCCTTACCCCAATAATTCTGACTTCATTGGGGATCTTGGTGATTTGATCCGAGCTAATACAAATCCTGAGGAAGCTTCCCCATAATTTATCCTCCAAGATGCCATCTGCTGATACAAAGGTGCCAAGGTCTTTGCATATATTCTTAATGACATCAATGTGCCAATAATCTGAGGGATAGTTATACAATCTTATCCATACCTTGTTGTCTGGTAGTACATACGTTCAGGGGTTGAAATTGGGTTGCCAATCAATGGTGTGAGCTTCAATGCCATCTAAGATTTATGGACCTTTGTTTTTTGTTTGTCTCTTATCCTCATTGCTCATAAATTTAATCATATAGAAATCATTCAGGAGAATATTAATGTTAATATCCTTTCCCCACTATGCTCTACACTAGGATTAAAAGTTGTCCTTAACCCGCTTTCCACCAACCCACTTGATGAAAAGGCAAGACTCAAGCAGATTTGACCTAGCAGAATTAATTTTATTCTCATTCACAAAGATGGTGGGTCTTGAGATTTTTCTTACCGGTTTATGAAAACGAGGTCGCTGAGGGAGGGAGGCGGCTCTTCAAAATTCAGGGCATCTTTCTTGGTTTGACCAAGGGTTCCAATTGTTAGGGCAGAAATTGGATCTCCAAAACTTGGCTTGGTCCATCCTTGAGATATCTTGCCTGAAGCGCCCATTTAGCTTTTGGAGATTACCGTGTTCAATTGGGGGAACCAAAAAAGAGTAATTATGAGGATTGCCTCTCTCGGGTACCACACTGGAAATGCTAGGTTCAGGCAGTGGATACCAGTTTTAGGGGGCCTCAGATGCGGGATGCTTAGCCTTATGAAACCAACCTTTGTTATTCCGAATGAAACCATTCTCCTTCCACTTATGCGGGTCAATATGGCACTGGTTACCACTTGAAAAAGGGTTTCCATAGCTTAACCACGGTTTGGAATGCCTGTTGCCCTGGACCATATCTGCTAACCCAACATTGATCGGTTTCTGAATAGCTTACAATCTACCTGTCTCGATGGGGAAGGCAATGTCCGCTTCATCGCTCCAAGATCCAACCTTCATAGACTGAGTGCTGGAATAACACACATCAGTAACCCTGCTCCTATCACCGGTGTCGATCCTGCTGCCATCCAGTGCCGCCATTTCGCTCCTTCTGTTAATACTATAATATAATTTAAACATATATATTAAAATAGAGGTTTTAATATATTAAATTTTTAAAATTCTGGGATTAATTATTCTAAGCTTAAACTTTTGATTAGAACAAGTTATAATTAAATTGACTATTAATTGAAGAAGTTTCACATTACCTTCAATGCATATTATGTAATAGAAATATAAATTTTAATTGGATTGGGGATTCAAAAAAATTCAAATTATAAAGTGAACTAAAATCATTTAAAATCTACCTCTCATGTTATTAAATTTTGGGATGAAAGAAAAGAATATACCTTATTAATAAAATCTAATGAATTAATTTAAATAACATATATAAAATAGACATATCAATTTAAAGTACAAAGAGACATAAATATATTAATATTAATTTCAAATATATATCCCACTACTAATTTTTCTATTGTCCAAAAATCAATTTAAATTAAATTGAACAAAATTAAAATTAAAAAAAAAAATTTAAAAATTTACTATTGCAAATTTACAATATTTTAATATTTGATATTTTTAATAAATGTAATTTAAATTTTTGAATACTATAAACATAATAAAAATATATCAAAATAATTAAATTCAAACACATTAATAATTGAAAATCCTTTTTCTTATTAAAAATATTAGGGAAAAAATGTAGAGGTGGAGAGGAGCCAAATTTTGCGGAAACGTCATAATACGACCAAAGCTGCGGTGTTTCCATGAAAGGCAAAAGAACATGGATAGATAGATAGGAAACATATCATTTGACATTCTACTCTTTGGCACTGGGGCGAATGCTATTCCGCTAGGATCTGGGAAAGCTGGAGAGGTGTATTAGAATATCGAAGCCCTAATTGAAATACGTGATGCTTTGGCCAATTTTCTTGTTTCTGTCATGTGCGGGGGTTCTGGTCGAACTGCATCAACTGACACATCTTCCACAACAAGTTTTGCATTAAATCTGGTCATTTAAAAGGTTGTTATACTCGACTTTGTAATACTCTGCATTACATGAAATGATCCTTGCTCGGAACCAAGACTGAAAAATACCACCATCAGAACGGCGAACCTCAACCATACAACCTTCCTTGAATGTCATGTTGTTCATACTAGACTATTAGATCCCTGCAATCCACAAATAGAAGGAAAAAAAACAAAAGCAAAGTCAGAAATGACGAAACAACGATTCTGTTTTGGTTTAACCTCACATTGATATACACAGTACTCTCACATCCCACGTAAAAAATAGAGAAGTGTGATAAACTACAAAATCTGAGATTTCTTCAGAAGAGTTGAAAAGAGAAAATTTCAATAGAGGAATCCTCTACTATGATGTGCACTTGTTGCTATAACACGTTTTTGCAGATATAATAAGTAACGCTTCTAAGTAAACAAATAATAATAATAACTAATATTTGCAGAAACAAAATTGTACTGTCTTGCTTTTCTAGGTCACCATAGACGAGAAATCGCTGGGAATTTCACAAAATTAAAATTAAAATGTTCATCCATAAAAGTTTTTAAAATCGAATCACTACTAATAGAATTTTTTAATTAAAAATTAAAAGTAATTAAATCAAACTTCTAGACCTCTGACAAGAGGTTCCATGAAGAAATAATGGTCCAAAAACAAACCAAAAGAAACCTCCTAAAAATAAAAACAGTTATAAAAAATGTTTAGAAGAAAAAGAAAGGTCTAAATGCTCCTCCTTTAATCTGAATAAGATTATGAAAAAAGAATCTTCATTATAAGAAATTAAAATATAAAAAACTGTAACATTCTCTAACTAAAACTTAAATTAATTCAGAAACTGTGTATTTAAGTAATAAGAAAAACAATAATAGCAAATCAAATAATCCATAACAAATATCAGTTATATATTTAAAAATAATAATCAGAAGATTTGCCAAAGAAGCCCTGAATTCCATGGGCATCAAAGAATAAAATAAAACAGTTCAGATCAAGGAAAACAGGAAAACAAGATTTACATTTACATTTACATTTACCAGAACTATTACATAAAATCAAAAATACAAAAGTAAATATATAATAAAATTAAAAAAAAATAATAATTCTATTATAAAATCAAAAAATAAATTAAAAAACTATAATAATTAAATTATTGAAAAATAGAAGTTAGATGTTTGTCAAGAAACAAAAACTACAGCCCATCAGAAAACCTAAATTGACTCCCTGAAATTTAATCAAACGGAGATTTTTGCAGAATTTAACAACTTCAAACAAATATCAATTACTTGATGGTAAAAAACCACAGAAATTCAAGAGAACTTACAAGAAAAACCAAAGTCGATCCTTATATTCGCTCCAACTGAAATACAACTCAAGGTACACAAAGCACAGCAATACTCAAAACCCTCATTACAGATTTATAATTGTAAGCTCAAATGGAAGGCAATTAGCTGAGAAAAAATTAGCTGAGAGGAATTTAATTATCATACGTATTGTTTGCTTAGACAAATTCCATATTTATTACTGAAGGTGCCGCTAAAAATAGAAATTATCTTTGTGATTGTTCTTTTCAAACTCAGAGTTAATCTTGTACTTCCTATATTTATGGGGCACGTTAAAAATAAAAATTATTTTTGAGGTGTGATTTTTGTTTTCAAACTCAGAGTTTACTCAGAGTTGATGTCATAGTTTCTATTGAATTTTTTCAAGTCTGTTTTGGTTGGTTTATTTTTCTGATTTTCTATCATTTGAAGATCTGATTATGAAGATTAGAGATGTTCTAGATTCTTTTATTCTTTAAAAATATATGAAACAATATTATTAGTTTTCTTAATTTTTAAAAATTAAAAATCTGTATTTTATATTTTTTATATTATTTTGTATAATATTGTAAATCATTTTCAAGAATATTTTCTTTTATTTGTTTGGTGTATTTTGTTAATTGCATGTAGTTTTTTTTTATTTTTTTAAATATAAAAACGTGATAAATAGATTCAATTGTCATTTTTTTCAATTTGTCTTAGTCTTTTATTTTCCTCTCAACAAGTAGATTAAATTTATTAATTTGCACATAGTTTATTTAATTTTAGTTAATTCATTTTGACCAAATATTTCATTTGGACAAAATAACAAAAATTAGATGTAATAAAAACAGTTCGAGTTATCAATTTTGTCTATCTTTATTTTTTATTTTTTTGAAAATAAAAGATAGAGCTAAAATAATATCAATATAAAAGATTAAGATAACTACTATTTATATTTTTTTATGTTTTTCTAAAAATAAATACACAACTAACCAAATGTACTAAAAAACTAAAATACTATTTAATATACGTATTGAACCTATTTATATTACTTTCTTGAAATAAAATATTTTGTCAAAATCAATTGAAATTGTTAATTTATTAAATTTGCAAGTATTTTTTATTTTTATATAGAATCAAGAACATTTAATTCAATTAATTCATTTTGTTCAAATATTTTAACTAACAACATTTCAAAATCAAAAAAAGTATTAAATAATATCACAACAAATAAAAAATAGCATACTTATATTTTTAAAAATATATGTAAAATAGGAATATCAATTCAAATTATAGATAGCCATAAATATAAGATTACTAATTGTAAATATAAGTCCCATTAATAAATTTTCTATCACCAAAAACAAAAACAAAATAGAGAAAAAATTGACAGAATCATAGTTGAGGATAAGGAACTCCAGAACATCAATGAGATCAAAGATGCTTTTGAAATGTTTTATAAAACCCTATTTACCTCGGAAGATAATGAAGCCTCAAAAGAGGCTAGAAATAAGTGTAGTAACATTATCCCAAAAAGAATCTCCGAGGCTGGAACATCAATGAGATCAAAGATGCTTTTGAAATGTTTTATAAAACCCTATTTACCTCGGAAGATAGTGAAGCCTCAAAAGAGGCTAGAAATAAGCGTAGTAACATTATCCCAAAAAGAATCTCCGAGGCTGAAGCTCTCCCTCTCAAGACCAAAGTCTCTATGACAAAAATTGCTGATGCCATTAAAGCCCTTAAGGATGATAAGGCCCCAGGCCCCGATGGACTTCCTGTTGAGTTTTACAAAACCAATATTGAGTGGGTCACCAAAGACCTTTATGACATATACACCGAAGAATTTGATAGTGGCACCCTTAGGGAGTCCATCAATAGGGGCATTGTTAAACTTATCCCAAAAGATGGGGACAAAGCCCTCATAAAGAACTGGAGACCAATTACTCTCCTTAACGTTTCTTATAAAATCCTGGCCAAAGCCCTAGCCTCTCGCCTTGATAAAATCCTTCCCAAGTTCATCTGCTCTACCCAAATAGGATTCATTAAAGGAAGGTGTATCTTGGAAAACCTTGTCACTAGTTGGGAATCTACGGAATGGGCCAAAAATTCAAATCAAGATACTGCCATGTTTCTTATTGACTTTGAGAAGGCCTATGATAGGGTGGAATGGGACTTCATCCTCATTATGTTCAAAGCCTTTGGTTTCCCTAGCGAGCTCTGTAAATATGTCCAAATTCTCCTCAAAGATGCCTCCGCCCTGGTTGAAGTTAATGGATCACTTTCCCAATCTATTCCTCTTTCTAGATCCATTAAACAGGGCTACCCCCTCGCCCTTGCTCTATTTGTCATTACCTCAGACGCCCTCTTTTACCTCCTAAGAGATGATACCCTGATACCCTTTCCCCTAAAGTTCATGGCATTAAGATGCCAGATGACTCTGAATTACTCAACATACAATTTGTTGATGACACTGCATTTTTCTTGGAGCTCTCTAGGCATAACATTGACTCCCTCAATCAAAAGCTTGCAACCTTTGGCAAAGCTTCTGGTACTCGTATCTCCAATTCCAAGTCTATCCTGCTTGGGTGGAACGAGGAACCCCCGGATTGGCTTCAGCAGGTTGGATACTCATGGGGAGGACCCAATAAAATTACCCGGTACCTCAGTATCCCTTTTTCTGTCTTTCTCTCTCTCAAGTATATGTGGATTTGGGTCAAAGAAAAGATTGACAAAAAACTTAATAAATGGGACAATAGGATTCTATCCCTGGCTGGTAGGATCAAAGTCTACCAATAAATCCTCTCCTCTTATAGTTTGTACTACTCCTCTTTCTAGATGTTTGGTAACTACCAAGTTTATGAGATCCAAAAATCTATCTGGTGCTTCCTTTGGTCTGATGGTAAGGATAAAAGAAAGGCCCACGTGGTCAAATGGCTCTGGTGCCACATAGATAAGAAACTTGATGGGTTGGGACTTAAGGATCTCAGAACGCAAGGAGTTTCCCTGGCTGCCAAGTGGATATTTCATGCCCTAGAAGGACAAGAACCCTGAAAGATCCTTCTCAGAAATAACATACAAAATGGCATCCCCAAGATTGCCAAATCTTGGAAAGCCCTCCCCTTTAGTGATATGATAGCAGGCAGATTCTCTGTGTCTGTTCAAGGTACTTGGGTGTTTAAATCCATATGGAAAGCCTGGGAGCATGTGCGTAAACTTATTATCAACTCTGATATTGACTGTAATAATACTCTCCATGGGGAAAGGTCAATATGGTGGAATCTCTACCATAACTCTAAACCCCTCACTTTAACCCAAGGTTGCTCTACTAGGTATCGGTATAATAAAGGCATTAAATACCTCATGGACATCTTGGAACATGATAATCTCATCAGCTGGGAGGACCTTAACAATAATTTTGGCCTCCCTGCCTCGCATAAGAGAACCTACAATATGATTAAAAATGCTTGTGCTTGTCTAGATCTTCCTAGAAACACTGATGTAGACGCTCATAGATACCTCTCGTTCCAATGGAAGGATGGCTCCCTCCTCTCCAAGGTCAAAGCCAAGTCTATCTACAAACTGCTCACTCATGATACCTCGGTGATTGATCATATTAACTCCCTCTGCTATGTTGACCTTAATACATCTGCCTAGCAGAAAATATTTGAGAAACTATGGAAGGCCCCCATCCCCCCTAAAATCAAATGCTTCAGGTAGCAATTAATGTTGGATAGACTGCCTATTAGGAATAACATTGCTGCCTTCAACCTATGCTCTATGTGTAGGAAGCTTGAGACTATACGGCACTTTTTTTTTTACTGCATTTTTGCCAAAGAGGTCTGGCTGATGTTTGGAATTTCCATTACTGAACATGTTTGTACTCTTGATATTATTGTTGGATTCATTCATGGCCTCAAGAAGGATGCTAACCTGTTCTAGAAAATTCTCTCTTCTTTCATACTTTGGTTTATTTGGAAGCTTAGAAATGAGGAAAAATTCCAAGGTACTGATAAGACTCTTACTGGGTTTTTTAAAAAAACTCACACCTTATAAAATTGTTGTGCAAGTATGTTTTTTGATGAATGTTGAAAGCGAGAAGCTGTTGTGTTTCCTTAGGGATGGCCAGGCAACCATGTTCATATATGAGATGAAGGATGGCTTTGAATGGGCTAGAATTGCGGAGAACCAGACTACATTCGATGAGGCTCTAAAGAAACTGATCAAGGAACTCAGGGACAACAGGCGTCCCTACTTTGATAAGCTCAAAATGTTTACCCAGGTCCTGGATTGAAAGAAGGTGGTGTGGATGGAAAACCAGGATGAGATTCTGCAATAGGTGTCTAGTAGCCTCTAGTTGATTTATATGGTTCATTGTATATACTCTCCCTCGTATCTCCTTTTTTTGTAGGAGGTTGTCTTTGTTTAGTCGGATAATCCCACTGGTTAGTGGTTGAGGCTCTGCCTCCCATCCTCACTTTTGTATAAACTCTCCTTATTTTGGTCTCTTGATATTTAATATAAAAAAAAGATAACTTCTATTTATAATTTTTTAATGCTTTTCTAAAACTAAATAGGCAACTAACAAAATGTACTAAAGAACTAAAATACTATTAATATAAGTATTGCCCCTTCTATATTATTTTCTTGAAATAAAATGTTTTGTCAAAATCAATTGAAATCATTAATTTATTCTATTGCAAGGCAAGAAGTCTTTTTTCTATATAGAATCAAGAGCATTTAATTCAGTTAATTCATTTTGTTCAAATGTTTTAACTACAACATTTCAAAATTAAAAAAAAAGTATAAAAGAACATCACAATAAATAAAAACTAGCATACTTATATTTTTGAAAATATATGTAAAATAGGAATATCATTATATAGAGCCATAAATATAAGATTACTAATTGTAAATATAAGTCCCATTAATAAATTTTCTATCACCAAAAAAATTAAATTAAATTAAGTTGGACAAAATTAAAATTCACTAAACAATTGAAACTAAATTGACTATTGCATATTTGCATTTTATTAATATTTTATATTTTTAATAAATTTAATTATAATTTTTTGAATATTATAAACATAATGAAAATCTATCAAAAAAATTAAATTTAAACATATATATTAAAATAGAGGTTTTAATATATTAATTTTTTTTAAATCTAGGATTAATTAAAAGTTATAATTAAATTGAGTATTAATTGAAGAAGTTTCACATTACCTTCAATGCATATTATGTAATAGGAATATAAATTTCCATTGGATTGGGGATTCAAAAAAATTGAAATTATAAAGTGGACTAAAATCATTTAAAATCTACCTCTCATGTTATTAAATTTTGGGATGAAAGAAAATAAAATACCCTATTGATAAAATCTAATGAATTAATTTTAGTAGTATAGTGATGGTTCACAAAATCACATCTCTATATTAGGCTTCAAGGCCATGGAGTAATCTACACACACTCCATTCTCAAATGATAAAAGGGTGAAAAGTATACAACTTATTAATAAAATCTACCAAGATAATTTTAGTAGTATATCAATTCTTCACAACAACTATTTAATAGGTCTTCAATGCCATGGACTAGTCCACACATACTCCATTCACAAAAGATAAAAGGGGACCTCCCATAGCATTTCCATTTAGAAAAACCACGTAGATAAGTTGAGAAGAAAGTTAATGTAACTAATGGACATCTTTAACACATAAGGCAATCATGAAAATTATCTAGTGTTGTTCCCTTCTCCACCTCCATCCAAAATCAATGCCATAGTTATGCTCAATAGAGAGAAAATAACATTCCCATCCAAAGATGTAGTGCTTCCTCTAGAAACTCAAGTGATAAATTTTCTTGACTATGAATTAAAGACTATTAACTGCTCCTCAATCCATTTCATACCAATTACAATAATCCTTCAAAATAGAATTATGCATCCATAGTTTGACCCAACTCTAGTTGTAACTCTTAGAATCAAAAAATAAGAAATATAAATAATTTGAAAGTAGAAGCTAGAAATCAAATTAAAATCTTAATTTGTGATGCAAACCTCAAAATTGATACACCTTGGTTTTATTGATGATCGATTTGATAGACTAGAGTTACATGAATATGATCATATAAAAATGTTTTTGATTAATGTAAATGGTGAGGGGCCCCAACCCTTACAGGTTATAAACAAAAGCTTTAAAAAAATGATTGGAGAGCAAGCCAACAAACCACCACATAACAGGTAGGGTTTTGAAAGGACCCAAAACCTTATATAAAGAGTGGAATAATTAAAAATCCAACAAGTCCTAGAACCATTAGAATGACTTCAAACATTATGAGTGAAAGAGAAAGGTGAGGTTGCCTTATCTGGTCTCATTGAACTAGGAGTGATTTGGGAGGCTGATCGATAAGTGCCTAGAATAGCTAACTTAGTACATGCTAAGTTTTGAGAATAATAGAGTCAACCTCTAGTCATGTTGGGATAGTAAAATAATTAGTGTCTTGAGCTACGGTAACCAAAGGAGTTGAGAGAGTATAATTTGAATATATATAGTTATCATCTATATGAGTACGAAAAATTCTTAGGTGATCACAATAAGCATTTGTCCACTGAGTTGAGGGTAATGATTTATGAGACCCACAAGGATAAGTAAAGTCCAAGTGTCTTGTAGTAAAGTATTTTATATAGTGAAAAGGAATACCCTCATAGTTGATCAGTTACGTCCTATGATCTTCATTAACCTATAATTAAATCTTCCTAAATAAAGCTTTGGAAATATCTACATCCACTAAAATACAAGAATAAGAGGTATGATAAAAGTATGTAGTTGTTAGGTCTACCTTCACAAAAATAATGATCTCATTTGTAGTCTTTTCTAAGGAAAATCAAATGAAAGATGAGGATAAGACCAAGAATATCAATTGAAAAATAGAAATGTCATTTTGAAGTGATAAGGAGGTAATTATGAATTATCTAATTCAATTGATAATAACTATAAAGATACTCGATATTATTATTTTAGTTTCAAAAAGGAAATGAAATTACTAAATATTAATAATATAATATAATATAATAATGTAATTCCTTATTATTCTAGTTAAATAATATAATATCATAATTTATAATATTAATATATATCATTTTATAATATTTATTAATAAATATTATTAATTTAAAAATATTTAAAGATAGAAATAATTATTTTTCATTTTTAAATATTCGTAAAAAATTGTTATAAACTTTTTTAATATGAATTTAAAAACTTACTTCAATTACGTTGATCTTTTAGAGATGATATCAAGACCCATTGAATGATTATTTATTATTTAATATTTTAAAGGAATTGTATTTTTATCCAAAGGAATCTTTATCTATACCTTACAAGTTAAAAATTAAAATATTAATTTCAATTACTAGATGACTAAAATTATTTATATATAAAAGGCAAATGAATGTCAATTTAAATCAATGGACATTTTATTGATAGAAGTTCTTAAATTCATTTTATAAGTGTAATACTCCTCTTGACATAATAAGGTTTCATTCATAATTCCTATTTCAAATAAATAAACACAATTATCCCAAATACTTTTAAACATCCATGTAATATCCTCTAAGTGGCTTGACTATTTCAGAACAAGATTGAGATTTGTGATTCCAAATGGATACCATTGTAGTTTCATAAATTGTATCCCAATACAATTTTATACTCATTTTGCACATTCACGAGAACCTTCACCAAGTTCTCTAAGAGAGAGACAAGGGGAAATCTCAAACAATGGGATTAACAATACATATTTATCCTTCCAAAATCTTATGTGTGATGATGCATCTTCTCAAAAATATTCTTCCTTACCCATAAAATGGAAATTTCTAAGAATCTTGGGTACTCATACCCAAATGACTCCTCAAAGATTCAACAACCCCATTGAATTTTAAGACTTGTTATATGGAAATCCAACAACCTATATCTTAATCTTATTAATCACTTTTGAATCTAGAAACATCCTTCATTCTCCATATTTCTTTAATGTTAATGTTTCTTGTACCACTCAAGGGATTAAACTTTCTCTTGTCAATCATTTCCTCAACTCTTGCATATACCAACTTAGCTTCACATTTTTTGTCAATATCAACCTATGAGATCCTTATATGTGCCACTACTTCGATTGTATTGTAATAGTTCCAACTAAAAAGAAAACAAGCTATTTGTCTCGACAATGTGGAAGTATGGTGGAACAAATTGAGAATACCTTGATATATGATTTTTTTCTCTTGTCCAAATCTTTTACAAATATGGCCTTCATGTTTTTTGAAACTATTATTTTTTCAGTTACCATTAAATATACTTTGTTATCTTTCTCTTTTTTTCTCATTTGATTTTTTTCTAAATTGAAATATCTTATAAAACTCATTGCGTAGAAAATAATTTAAATTAAGAATCTTCTCTATGAAATCTTCTAACTAATTCATAATTATGTATTTTTAATTTCTTTTTATTAATATAAATGGAGGAAGGGCTCCCAACCCTTAAAAGACTAGCATAACTAGAGTCTTGGAGGGCATGATAGTGAAAAACACAACACAAACCAACTAGCTGAAAAAAACCATTATCCAATAAAACATGTTAAAAGAGTCTAGAGACAACACAAAGGAAACAAAATTAACCAAAAATATTAAACAATACTATAATTATAAAAGACTAGCAAATAGAGTTTTAGTCCTCAACCATTTGCTCCAAATTTTCCTCCCATGCAATGGTTGTTGCAATCTTATTTCCTTTATTTTTATCCACTATCTTGTTCATTTGTGCATTCTTCTTTGCCTTTTATTCAACTTTTGTCCCCAAAATGAACATCCTAGTCACAATTTTGTGCATAAGATTGTTGTTAATTCTCACTAATGTTCCATGGCCCTCTCCAAGGCAATAATTTTTTCTATTTTTCTCACAACTCATGTTCTCTCAAAAATTTTCCATATTTTCAACCTTGGTGAATAGGTCTTCATGTTCAGTTTCTAAGACCTACCATTTTTTCCCTTGCTTGTAGCCCCTTTATTTTCTTGTTCTTCTTCATCCTCATCACAATAACTTTTAAGAATAGTAAGCCCTTCCAAGACTTCTCCTTTTTTTTAATTTGTCATGATTATCAATAATTTATATATTTACTAGTATTCTTATTTATATTATTTAAAATATTTTTTTGAACAAGTTCACAACAATACAATTTGCCCATTTTACTAATATAAATTATGTTTTTCAACATATTTAACTATTTAAAAGAAAATAATTTAAATTTTGGACCAAAACAAAAATTATAAATTTCAATAAAATAATTATAATAAGATTAAAACATTTAACAATACATTATTCAAAATAATTAGCATTAAATTTTTTTAATTATTATATGATATAATAGCTATATGTTATTTATTATTAACTATGTGAATAATAAATTTAAAAAAAAAAAACCTGGGATGTGGATTGGTTGGTTGAACCATTGAAAGACATGGACAACTGATGTAGGTTCAAGGCTCATCACAGCTGAAGAGTTGGTTTACCCAGTTGTTCATAGGTGGTAGATATTTCTTCTCTTAGTGATTGTTCTTCCTGGCCTATTCTTGGTCATGCGGTGGCTTAAATTGGGGATTTGACTTTGGGGGCTCTTAAGCTAGATTCTCTAGATTTGGGTTCCTCTTTGGGTGTTTTTTCTATGACTATGGGTGGGACTTCATTTCCTAAGATGTTGGTTGATTGTGTTGGGGCCACTATTGTTTCCTCTGGCTCCAATTAATGAGCATCCTATGTAGACCTGCTAAGGAAACTATTGTTGGCTACTAAAGTAGCCAAGGCTACTACCGCTCATGGTGCTTCTATGAAAATGAAAGGTTTTGTCAAGTAAATAGTCCAACTCTATTGTTACTTTGTTGATTGCCCCATTTTGTTGTTTCTCTATCTAGTCATGGTTTTTGATGTATTGTGTCAGATTTGTAATGGATTGGGGCCCTTCCCCACTTATTTTAATCAAAATCATTGCAACATTAAAATATTAATAAAAAAAATGTAAGATAACCTAATATGATCTTTCACCTTATTTCATTTCATTTCATGACAATTTAGTTTAATCTATCAATATATGTTTTAAATTTGACACTCAATTGTTTTGTTTTGTATTTCTAATCTCAATCCCGTCTAAGTCTGATTTACTTGTATCCATTCACCTTTCATTGTGAACCTGTATACTTTTATTTTCTAATTAATAAAAAACTTGGACTTACTCATAAAAAGTATTATTCATTAAATTCAAGATTATCTTGGAGGTTTAATATTTTCTCGACTCTATCGAGGAAACAATTAACCTCCGCCCGAGGGAACGGACATTAAACAATTTGGCTTCATCGAAATCTTGTTTCCATTTCCATCCATTTGTTTTGGCCTGCACAGCAAATGTTATGTCGCCAAGGTTCGGCCTCGCTTCCTAAATTCCATCGCACGCTTATCATCAATTTTAACTCGAGCAAAGGTGAAGTCACATCGGATTCTAGATATAATCGCCAGCCTAAGTTAAAGCTGACGTATTAATCCTGGAGATTTCTATAATTATAAGGCATACTACACGCAGAGTCTTCATCTTCTAAAGCGAGAAAAAAATGGCGTGGAAATTGGGAAACCTGAAATATTTGAGCATTTTGTTAATGGCGATGGTCATATTTGGAGTGGGCGTTCTGGTTTCAGGCGACTATATGTGCAGTGAATATGATCATTGTGATAATACACTTGACTGTCCTTTTAATGGTGGATTTATACCATGCTGTAACGTTGGCGAGTGTGACGATGGTCGTGGCTTTTGTTTGCCTGAATGCTAGTCACATCTCATCTTTCACTCTTTCTCTGCATAAGATGTAGGCCAAATAAATAAGATATTAACTAAGTAAATAAGGAAATAGATGGAAATCTCAATGTTCCAGATATTAATATCTTACATTTTACAATATAACATGATAGGATCTGTGTGATTAAACTTAAAAGTGCAATATGCCAAGTTTCTTACTAGAAGTGAGTTACATTCTGTTGATCAGAGAGCCTTTTTCTTCTGGCGAGAGCAAGAAAGATGAAATTTTAATAGTAGGTATGATGTTTTCATTATGCGTGCTTAACATGAATTTCACCTTTTATGAGGTAAAAAAATTATAGTTTTATAACTATTAATTGTAAAATTTGTATAGCTATATGTATTCTTGTTTAGGTCTGGATTCATTTTAATGAAATGTTCTGATAAATAGTGCATTTTAATGAATTTGGATCTATTTTACAATTTTTATTCATCTTCATTTACATATATTTTTATATATTTGATTTAAGTTATCTTTGTTTGCATTTATTTCTACATATTCATCTCTATTTTTTTTACTACATATGTCTATCATTGTACCCATCTAAAACGTTCATTCCTTAACCAAAGATGTGCACCTATTTGATTGCATAGAATCAAAGATCAATCACTAGTCATGCAAAACTGATTGACAAATTTGAAAAGTTTCAATTTCAAATTTGTAAACTTCTACCATTTCATGCTAGTCTTATGACCTAACATGATACACATTTTGTATGATTTATTGTTATGTATTGATATAATTTAAAAACATTCATTTCTGCATCCAAACCCACTAAAAAATCCAAAAAAAACTTGCAAGATATCTTGTTCTAGAATGCTATCCTCTTGAAATGGTATAGATTGATGAATTGAAGATCTGTATGCTAAATGCATCTATAGATAAAGCATCTAAAATGCTATTTCCATATTTTATTTTCTCTAAATCATGCAAACATTTTTTTTTTTTTGACAAATAGTGAAGTATATCACATTTATTTATATTTGTAAAATAGATCACATTAAATAATATTTAATGAACTATTATAGATTGATTGAACTGCATAATATGCATCATATTATAAAATGATACTTACAAAATATTTTTTTTTTACTGTGGGTAAAATATAGAACTGAAAAGTCCTCGTGCTTTAAAACTAATATTCTATTTTGTTATATAAATTAAGGATAAGCACTTGTTGCATGCTTAATCCCAATATTTTTGTTCATTAATTGTGAATACTTAATAAGGCTTAGTTACATGAAGGTTTCAATCCTTATATAGTTATTCATATAAATAAGGAAGAGAAAGAGTCTTTAAAATCATCTAAACCATCTCAATTTCTACTATTAAACTTGTATGTTATGTTTTTAATTATTTAAGTTACCCTCTTTGAATTAGTCCTTTTTAAAACAAAATATCATAACAAATAGTATTCAAACCACCACTACAAGATTAATTTTTCTATTGTAACATACAAATAGTATTCAAACCACCACTTTAGATGAATTTTTGAAACCTAAATATACCAAACCTTCATTTTACCAAAAACTCATAAACCTTGTTACTATGCCATTTAGATGTGATGAGAAAGATAAGTCAAATGGTTCCTCTCAAGGGTACATTCCTATCAACTCTTCCACTGAATCTAGTAACATGGTTGTGTTCAATAATCCCCTCTATGAGGAAATATCTCCTTTTGAATCAAAAGATAAACCTTTTAATAGATATGATCATGCTTTGTGGGATGATGCCCTTGATGCCTTTGTGTCTCCTAAAAAATGCTCCCTTCCTGAGGATCCTTGTGTGCAAGAAGATGACATTATCCCTACAATCCCTAGTGATGGCATTTCCTTTTCCAACAAAATTCCCACTAGAGATGATGAATTAATGGTAAATGCTTACCCTTCTCCTAAAGTTGGTCTTACCCATAAGCATCCCTTAGAGAAAGAAGATGAAATAATAAGCAATTTCCTTAATTCTCTCTCCCCTAAAGATCATATTAAACATATTTTGAGGAAAGAGGATGAGTTTAACATGTTTATTGATGCTTTCCCTCCTAAGGATGAAGAATTAATAAACAATGTTATCTCCTCTCCCGAAATTGACAATACTTTAAACATTCCTTTCAACAACCTCACTATTTGGGATGAACCATTAGAAGAAGGTGTAGATTATTCTCTCTCCCTTGATAATTTCTCACCTTCCTTGAATCTCAATTATTCTCCCTTTCCTCAACTTAGTTCTACTCATAAGGAAACCCTAGTTCAAAGCAAGATGGTTAACATTTCTTTCAAAGATCTCCCTCTCAAAAGTGAGACTTTAGAGAGTAGTGTTGATCCTTTTCCTAGAGAGTTTATTCCCCATGTAGATCCTTTGATGATAGAGGATGATATGACCTTTCCTCTTCCTACTAGAACATCAATGCTTACCCCTAGTCTCTCTCCTAAAATTGATTTAATCCGTGATAAGATTTTAGTGCAAGAGAAGACTATG
Organism: Cryptomeria japonica; assembly: GCF_030272615.1. Classification (NCBI taxonomy): domain Eukaryota; kingdom Viridiplantae; phylum Streptophyta; class Pinopsida; order Cupressales; family Cupressaceae; genus Cryptomeria; species Cryptomeria japonica. The sequence goes on along the minus strand of NC_081411.1, from coordinate 222,851,678 downwards.
AATAATTCTTCCAACACTTTTGTTCATTCCTCTAAACCATCCTCAATCAATTTGATACATGTGAATGAGACACCTAACAAACCTCTCTTCACTGTCCAAGGTGCTTGTCCTTCTCAAAATTCTCAACCTTTAAATAAGCCTATCTTAGTGGTTCAAGGTGGTTATGCTAATGATTCTTTTTGCACTCCTAAGAAATCTATTATTACTGTGCAAGGAGGTTATTCTACTAAGAGCCCTTATGAGTATGCTAAGCAACTGACTAGAGAGAGTTATCATGCGGTTGCTCATACCTATAACACAAGAAACAATACGCAACCTAATCCTCCTCCAGTTATCCCCACTTCGCTTCCTCCTTCCCAACCTATTCTTCCTCAAGCTCCTCGTATTTCACAAGTTCTTGGTAAGGAATATGATCTTATTGAACAACTTAAAACTACTCCGGCAAAGATATCTCTTTGGGATTTGATACAAACTTCTTCTGCTCATCATCGAATGTTACAAGATGCCTTGAAAGATTTGAATGTTCCTCCACCTAATACATCTAGTAATATAGTGTCTTTGGTTAACTCTGTGATGAATCCTAAAGCTCAAATTGTGTTTACCCAAGATGAGTTGCCTACTAGTGAAATTCAACATCAATATGATCCCTTGATGATTGTGGTTATCATAAATGACACTGCTATAAGACGAACACTGGTAGATAATGGCTCTGGCCTTAATGTGTGTAGCATTAATTTATTGCATAAGATGAATGTGGATACATCCCTTATTGAGCCTGACTCTCATCCCATTCGAGGCTTTGATAATGTGGCTAAGTCTTCATTAGGTATTATCACCTTACCCGTCACAGTGGGACCTGTTACTTTGCCTACTCCTATCCATGTTATGTCTGGAAATCTAACATACAACTTGTTATTAGGGAGACCCTGGATTCACTGTATGCAAGCTATCCCCTCTACATTGCATAGACAAGTTAAATTTATTTATAACAATAAGACATATACCTTGATAGGTGATACTAAACTTCAGGCTTGTTTGCAAACATCTACTTCCAAAGGGAGTTCTTCTAAGCCTTCCTCTTCTAGTGATGACTCGTTAAACAAGATACCTATGGATGAATCATCACCCTCTGATAATCAAAATTCTTTGGATGAGCCTAAAGCTCCTGAAGAAGATCCTTCTGGACTTGAGTCTACACATGAAAAGGCTTTTGATCTTGAGAAGGTTCTCGCGGAAGACGATTGGGGATCTCTTGATTTTAATCCCACCTTTGTAGGTGAATATAGGGTTCCTCCTAGAGATCTTAAAGGTAAAAAGAAGGAAGAAACTAGAGATCAATCAGTCTTACCTGAATCTATGAACAATAATTTTGTGGCCGCTTCTCAAACTTCTTCTCCTCACACCTCTAATTATGAAGAGTTTGATTCTTTGTCTTATGAAAAACCACCTTATCTTCCTGAAATGGCTGATCGTTATGGTCGTGGTTTTCACATTTTTGCTAAGCATGGCTATCATGGAAAAGGTTGTGGTGCTCATGAACAAGGGATAAAAGTTCCTCTAGAGACTAATTTTCACAATTATGCCTTTGGACTTGGCTATAATCCCTGCAAACGCACTAAAGCATCTAAAAGACCATCTCTCAATGTGAATGCTATATTTAGTAGTGATGATGATCTCACTTCAACTAAATCATCTTCTACTTCTATCAACTCTCATTCCCCTCATAAGGAAATCTTGGCGATGAGCAAATCTCTTTATGACTCCCCTCAAATTTCTAAATCCACTTATGAATCTTTATCTCCTATTCATCATAAAGTCCTTTCCTCTAGGGATAAGGCTCTAATAAATTACACTCATCCCTCTTCTAAGATTTCTTGTGACTTTTCTTCTTCAATTTTTATCATTTTATACATGTTTTTGATCTCACTTATAGTTGAGCATTTAGCATGTCATATTCAAATACCTCATTCAATCTATCATGTCTTTAAATAACAGTAATGGCTATTATGTTGCTCATCATTATGTGACATTGGTAGCTCATTCACTGGGGGCTCATTGTCATTCATGATGGTACAATGTCAAGTGCAATCATATTTTTTTTGAAGCAACATAATAGCCTAATTTTCTTGTTCCTATGGGGACAAGAGTGATTTCATATATCTCTTCTTTTTCTTATGTCCAAATCTCTCCCTAGAAGATTGTGTAAGTCCTTCTCATTGAGGCAATGATCTTTCCTTATTTTTATCTAAGGATCCACTTTTTCCTATTTTGTGGATGGTGTGAACTTTATTACTTGATGTTATTCCTTGTACGCATTTGTTGTTGTTTGTTCAAGGATTCTCTCTTACAAGAGGTGTAAGTCCTTGACTACAACCTCTTTTGCACTTGGTAAAATACATCTATAATGAATTCACTCTCCCAATCGGGTTAAAAGGAGCATCATCCTTCATTAAGAATCACTTTCAACTCGCAAAAGAAGGAAGTATTGCATTCTTATTCTCTTCTTTGTCTTATTCTAGAAGATGTTATATTTGTCTAACTCATTGATCACCAATGTGTGTATTCATGCCTTTTTTTCCTTTCTTTTTCTTCTCTTTGCATTTTGTTTCCATGTACATCCTTCATCTTGTGTTAGAGAACTCTCAAATCCTCACACTCTTTGTTGTGTTGAAATTGAGATTTAGTCCTCTTTCTTACCAAATGATTCTCCATTAGTTTTTGATCTCATATCAAATCTTCTTGTGAGCATTTGTCATCAATATTCTTTAACAATTCGAAGTAGGTAAACATGATACCCTATTTCAACTCACTAAAATTAGCAAGCCGAAACAGGGGGGGGCATATAGCTACCCTCGAATTTTCATCACCTTCCTTAGTAAGCATTAGGTGATTTTGTGATCTAACGTGTGTTTTGTAGGGTGCGGTTCCTAACTGTGTACTGCAGATACTGCTGGGGGCTTCGTTCGACAGACTTATGGATATATCCTTTTTCAAATAATGTTTACTTTTCTGTACTTTAGCTTGCATATGCACGTAGTGTTCATATGACCACTAAAGTGGGGGCTAAATGTAGTGTCGTAAATTGTACGCACTTGCTAGGGTGGTACAATTTCACACCTAGTTTAGCACCCGCCTTGGCGCATTTTGCATTTTGCATTGCATTTCCCCTTTAGCGCTTAATTAATTAAATTAATTAGGTCTAAGGTCCTATTTTATCATCTCCCATATCATAAAGTTGGGCCCTTTCATTAAAGTGTGCCCCTTTCATTTTATTCTTCCAATACATCATTTAATCAAAAACCCTAATTAGGTCCTATTTTGAACTTGGGGGCTTGATTTCGGGGGTCAAAACATCTCAAAATCACCTGTAACTTCGGGATTCTCTCTAAAATCATCATATCTGACGGCCCTGAAAATTTGGTGAAAAGTTGTCGGGACCATGGCGCCCATGCAACATGGTCCCGGACATTTTTCCCGAAATTTTGGGAGCACAATCCAATCATAAAATAAAGCTTAACCCCAAGAAATTGGCGGGACATTCAATCTCTAGGTCGGCCAAAATACGAATTTACAACCTAGGGTTTCATACATAAAAGCTCTCTTTCCTCATTGGAAAGGATCCGATTTTTTATTTTCAGGGCCTCATATGCAGCGAAAGAGCAGATCTTTGAAGACTTCAACAACATTCAACATCCATCTATCAAGTATTCATCAATTTCATTCATTCACTTAGGGCTTGGAAGACATTGAAGAGCAATAGGAGATTACCGACTGAAGATTGGCTTGTACTCCTCCCTTGAGGGTTGGGTATGATTTCATGTTGTTTTCATGTCTTTGCATAAGCTTCAATATATCCTTTATTCATGCTTTAGATCACTATGCATCTTGATTTAGAGCATTTACATTATCATTTACAAGCAATTAGGGTTTACTTTCTAGGTTGCTCTAGTTTGCTTTCTTGCATTTTTGGACCTTGCACACACACTAGGTCTGCACACACAATACATTTTACAATACAACTTGGCTATTCGTGGAGGTGGAAATCACCGAAGCGGGGGTTTGACTAAGGCAAAACCCTATATAGCCGCCCAAACACCTTTTCAGATATAAGTACAGGTTTTGGGACTCGGACGACGCCGCAGGTTGCAGATCCGGGAGAAGCAGACTGAGACCGACCTTCGCACCAAATTTCAGAGAAAAAGACCAGGACAGGGGCGTGGGGCGCCCTGGTCCTGCCAAGACAGGGGTGCTGGGCACCCTAGTCCCTTCTGGGCGCCTTGGTCCCTGGGACAGGGGCGCTGGGCGCCCTGGTCCGACAGCATTTTCAGCATTTTTGACAGCTTTTTCCAAAGTGCAAAAACAGCAGTTTCCGGAGCAGTTTCAGGGGCAGAATCAGGACAGTGGCACCCGCGCCCCCGTCCCGAACATTTTTAGTCAGATTTTAACTCCGGGTATGCATTTTCATCCTTGTCTTATCCTTGTGTTTACAGCTTTCCATCATTTAAGTTCAATTCTGCAATCTTGTCATTAGTTCCTACTTGCATTTTGAGGTTAGGGATTGAACTTGCATCATTTTATCTTTCAATTTCAACAAGGGAATAGAAATCCTAATAGATATCTCGTGGCTCTCTCTTTCACAAAAAGAAGTAGCCAATTGTGCGATATCTCTAGGCTCTTTCATATTCCGTAATGTGTGTCAAAAGATAGGATTAGGGCATGTTAACCTAGTCTCGCTTTTTCCCCTACACACTTCCTATGTTTGTTTTATCTGTTCATCATTGTTTGCTGTCAAATGATGAGGTTTGTAGGTTTCCCGATGCAATTCCTTGTATTCCAAAATAGTTGAATTCAATGCCGGTAATAATGAATCAATCTGTTATGTATAATTGTTTATTGTTTTGTCAAAGAATTCTTCCTTTTCTTTACTAACCCTTTCCTGAATAGTTTCCTCATTAATCTTGTCTAAAGATTGAATGTTAGAAGAAATGAATTTAGACAATGTGTCCAATTTACCTATAGAGCCAACAATGTGATCCACCTTGCATGTTGGTGCAATCATTTGCAAAATTGGTAAATTTCCATCAATAGCCTTAAATGCTAAGGCATTGCATTCAGTTATCTTCTTTATTGAATCCAATAGAACATCAGTGACATTTGTCGGTCTGAAATCCATAGTGGATGTGCTAGATTCTGCAATAATTTTCTTTTATTCACCAGATACCGGTTCAACCACCTTAACCACTTCTTTAATCTCTTTTTCTTCCTTGATCTCACTCTTATTCACTTTCGGTTTAGATGTCATCTGTTCTTGTTCTTTTTCTGCCGGTTTCTCAATATTCTGCTAAGTGTCAACATTTATAGATTCAGATTTATTCTCAACATTTTCTGAAATAGAGGTTTTATCCACTTCAATATTGATGTCTTGAGTGTCAACATTCATTGTAAATATAATATTTGACTTGGGATCAATATTGTCTGTTTTTACTTCCTCTGACTTCTCTTCATTATGATCATGTGCTTGTGCTGGTGCCTTTGCTACTACTGGTGGGGTGTCTTCAGCTGATGGGGGTAAGTTGTCCTTTATGGTTAGATCAGGAACACTACCAACCTTATTCTTTCCTTTGTCACCCTTCTAGTATACCTTATTGAAGGATTTGTCAACTTTTTGTCTATCTTTTTCTTCCCTCTTCTCTTTCTCAACAAAAAATATATCCCACTTATCTGTTGTTTCATCTGCTATCTCTTTTATTATGCTGACCATGAGGCTAACTTGTCGGTGACCACTTGCAAAAACTGTCTGGTTGGCTTCAGATATTAAATCATCTATCTCCTATCTAGAGTTAATAGGGTGAACCACCAACAGAACCTCAACCTTCAATTTCTTATCAAGTTCCATAATAGATATTCTTTTGGCTTCAAGTCTTAGATATAGATCATTTGGAAGAACATCTATAACCTTAATAAGTACCTTCTTATATATGTCTAGATATAAAATTATACTTTCGTCAATGGTATCCTTATCAGAATCTTCAAAAGAATGATAAAACTTGCTAACATTTCCAAGATTTCCATCCTGAGTTATTTCATTAACAAGCTTCTCCAGGGAAAGAGTATCTATTACCTTAGGTTCCGGTTGCTTCCATGTAACTTTCTTCTTCAGACCACTGGGCTCAATCACAACTTGTTGTTTCTTTCTAGGTGTCCTTGTCCTCTTTGGTGATGCAGCAGGTGTCGGTGAGGATTTACTTTTCTTCCTTTCTACCCTTTTGAATCATTCAACCTTGTCATTGTAAGTCTCAGATGAGGTAAAAACTGGTGAAACATGTGCTACCGATAGTTGTTTAGTTTTACTTTCCTTCATGCTTTCAACAACACCACTCATCTGATCAAGTCCCAACAACCCCTTCTTAACATCTGCAATAAACTTCGATGCATCTTTCAATATTTTATCTCTTTTCTTCCTCTTCTTCTGAATAGCTACATCACTCTCAATTGTTTCAACTGTACCAACTATCTTCTCAGTCGGTTCTAGTGGTGCATCAATAAGTATCTTTGCATAAGATTCAAGAATATTCAAGTCCACTTCATAACCCATCTCTGTTATCCAAATAGTTCTAGGTCTAACTGCCTCCATCCATGTTTCATCTCTCTTAACAACAAAGCATATCTTCTTATCATATTTGTCAACAACACTTTGAGGGATTCTTACCCTTTCCTTCATTTTAGCTTGAAATTTTTTGAAATACTCTTTTACCTACTTGTCACCTTCAGAACCCATGCCAGTAATTGCTTCATTGATCTATTTTCCAACAGAGATATCATATGCAAAGTCTGTGTCCTATACCGGGAATCTCCTTTGAGAAATATAGCATTAAACATACAAGTAAGTTCCCAAATTTGAAAGTTCCCTTCTTGTCACCATAAATAATCTTATTCAAATTTTCTATCAGTTCATCTTTCAACCACTCACAAATATCAATTATAGCATTGTTCTTCACTATTTCATGAGCACTCTGAATGCATAGATTGGAAACATAATTAAGCCTATTGGTATGAGCAACTTTGTACCCAATAACCATACTTACATATTTGACATTGTCATCAGTTATATCACTAACCCTAAGTGACCTATTATTTGATGTTATGTCAGTTAAGCTCATAACCTCTTTGTTTGGATTTTTCTTCTTCTTATCAGGCCTTGTGCTGGTAGAAGGTAAACCTGTAACAACCCTAATCACAAGAGGACAATAATATAACATAAAGACTATACACCTTATCAACTTATTGTCATTTTGAGAATATTGATAAGTATTAGCTTATGATAGATTTTATGACAAAATGGACAAGTGACAGGAGATACCTTTTGCATGGAGAAGGTCAGTGCCCAAGTTGGGTTATGACAAGTTGTAAGAGAATAAGCTAACAATAGACAATATGACAGATTCTCTTACAAATTTATGTGTTGTAAGTTATGACAATTGTAAGACGTGTAAGTAAATCTGTCACATCTCAAAATAGTAACATTTGGTTGCCCAACTTATGAGGTTTGAATGTGGATTCATTTGGAGATGCCAATGAGTCATTTACATACTTTTTGATGGCTGAAAAATAGGGCCAAATTTTTTGCACAACCCCATCTTCTTGCTTCATCTAGAAGCCTCCTTCTTTGTTGTATTTCTCTATTTAAAGTAGCTTTCAAGAGTATTAGTTATGAATTGTTTTGCAGGTGAAATGTTTTGCTACCAAAATTGATTCAAATTATGGATTATTAGTTGTAAACTCTTGTTGAAGAAACTAAGTGGTGATATTGTATTGTAACCATTAGTTTTTTGGAATCCAAAGTACTATTCTTTTGGGGTGTGGGGTTTTTCTCCTAAAAGGGTTTATCTCATGGTATATAATGTGTTCATTATTGAATATCTTTATGTATGTTCATTATATCCTTGTGAATGTGTTTTTGATTTCATAATAGTTAAGATTTATAAAGAAAATTTGCACTATCTCCCCCTCTAGATTAGTGTTATGAAGTGCTTTCCACACCTACCTTCCTTTCATGAATCTCAATTCCTTTATAGCATAAAATGATTTGAAGAAATATAGAAAGATATGAAACTAATTGGAAGTTTAAGACATTGAAAAAAATATTTAAATACATAAAATCATCCCAAATCTCTCAATTATTAAAATAAATCTTGTACTAAATTTATGACTTTTTACATATTATTATTATGAATCAAAATTATTTTAAAAAATAGTTTCTTTATTTTAAAGGATATTGAGTGGACAATTGTTACAATTTATTTAGTCATTTAAATTAAGAGGAGATAGCCTCATAGTCACCTATGCAAAATGCACCCTAAGGTCCTAAATGATATATCAAATTATAAAAATAAAAAAAATCTTTTGGGCAGTTTCAATGATTATAGGATGGATTGTTAAATGCACAAAGATTTGAAAGTGGTTATTTGGAGGTGGTGAATAATACCCATGAGCATAAATACCATGCTACGACCATAAAAAATGTTGCACAAATATTCTAGTTATTATTCCTAATTGTGTGCTATGTTTTTATCCACAAAAATAAAAAAATTCTTTATAATGATTTATCTTATGATCATCATAACTTCTAAAAAATTGAAACAATAACTTTAAACTCTCAGGTCATATATGAAAAAAATTTAAAAAATTATAGTAAAACAATGATGTACTGTTTAAGAATTTAAGGTGCAAGAACCAAGGAACCAAGCTTAACTTTAAACTCTCTAGCACAATTGTATAAATTGTCAATGGTATTGACACACTCATCGTTAAGAGTGATATTCGATGAACATGCCTTTTTCTTTATCTTTGAATTATTACTTTGTTTCATTCGCAAAACACAGTTGCTACTCGCCTGACTGCATTTATTTTGTTGTCCCCTCTTTTAAATAACAATAGAGGAAAGTTTTAATCCAATTCTTCCAATTCCATAACAATTATGTATGATCATTGAATAATAAAAAATGAATCACTCAATGGCCAAAAAAAGTTGACAAAATAAGAGTAACCAGCTCTATTTAAAAGCGATTAAGCAAATTAATAGAGTGGGCATAGGGTAATAGGACTCTCGGTCCTAATCTTACATCCCTGATCATGAGGTTTTAGTTTGTACATATCATTACTTGAAAAGAGAGATATTATATAAGGATTGTGAAATAATAATTATTTTTGTTGAGTAAAATAATAGAGATGTTAGAATATATTTAATTGTAAATTTAAATAATTCTAAACTAATATAATTCTAGAATATTTTTATGTTAATAATCTCATGGTCCGCACTGATTTGTACATATGTCTATCATTGTACCCATCTAAAACGTTCATTCCTTAACCAAAGATGTGCACCTATTTGAATGTATAGAATCAAAGATCAATCACTAATCATGCAAAACTGATTGACAAATTTGAAAAGTTTCAATTTAAAATTTGTAAACTTCTACTATTTCATGCTAGTCTTATGACCTAACATGATACACATTTTGTATGATTTATTGTTATGTATTGATATAATTTAAAAACATTCATTTCTACATCCAAACCCATTAAAAAATCCAAAAAAAACTTGCAAGATATCTTGTTCTAGAATGCTATCCTCTTGAAATGGTATAGATTGATAAATTGAAGATCTATATGCTAAATGCATCTATAGATAAAGCATCTAAAATGCTATTTCCATATTTAATTTTCTCTAAATCATGCAAACATTTTTTTTTTTGACAAATAGTGAAGTATATCACATTTATTTATATTTGTAAAATAGATCACATTAAATAATATTTAATGAACTATTATAGATTGATTGAACTGCATAATATGCATCATATTATCAAATGATACTTACAAAATATTTTTTTTACTGTGGGTAAAATATAGAACTGAAAAGTCCTCGTGCTTTAAAACTAATATTCTATTTTGTTATATAAATTAGGGATAAGCACTTGTTGCATGCTTAATCCCAATATTTTTGTTCATTAATTGTAGTGAATACTTAATAAGGCTTAGTTACGATGAAGGTTTCAATCCTTATATAGTTATTCATATAAATAAGGAAGAGAAAGAGTCCTTAAAATCATCTAAACCATCTCAATTTCTACTATTAAACTTGTATGTTATGTTTTTAATTATTTAAGTTACCCTCTTTGAATTAGTCCTTTTTTAAAAAAATTATCATAACAAATAGTATTCAAACCACCACTACAAGATTAATTTTTCTATTGTAACATACAAATCATTATGAATTTGGATCAATATCTTTATAGTATTATGTATATAGTAAATACAACATTAGGTAAACACTTGTGGTTTTTATGATAATTGTAATACATGTTATTATGTTTTTATATTTTATAATTAATTAATTTTAAAGGTCATAAATATTAATTATTTTTAAATATGTTTAATATATTTGGAAGGCTTATAAAAAATTAGGATAGGTTAGTTATTTGTAATTAATTGTCAAAGACAAAGTATAATGTACTAGTAAAAGTTAGGTCAAAACATCTTTATCATTCTACACTATAGACCATAGTTTTTAGACTTATTTTAGATTTTCAGATATATATTTATAAATTGGGTGAGGTTATTTTATTCTGATTTTAATTGAAAAACTTATAATTTCATGCTCAAATTTTGGCCAAAAGATAGATATTAAATTTAATCACATCCCATGTCCTAAAAGTTAATGGTTACAAGTAGGATCAAATAGAATTCTTCCTTAATTAAAAATATAAAATTACAAATAAAAAAACATATATACATATATAAAGTCATGCCATCATTAGAAACTTTTTGTACAAATACTTATTTTAACTAATATTTTTATTTTCCACTACTTAAAATCATGTAAAAAAATTAATAAGATTTTATATGGTTGTACATTTATTTAAGGATAATTATATTGGACTATTTAAAATATTTTTGTATAAGGGTTTACAACAATCTAAAAATGGTTTATATTGACTTTAATTAAATTTATTATCTTAATTTAAATCCTAAAAATATCATGTAAATACCTACAATCCTAACAAATAAACTCAAGGAATAGGACAACCTTCTCAAGGTCCAAAATTAAACGAATGTAAAATAGACAAGTGCAAGTTTTATGGCAAAAATTTCACTTCATGAAAAAATATCATGGAACATTTAACTTAAATATTTTAATCTACTAAATAATTTAATGATTGATATGACCTTGCTACATTTAGAATCTAAACCTTATAATGAGACTAATGTTGGGTTATTCATAACCAAGGGGAAATGCTTAGTTGGAAGGAGTTTACTAAGGATAATTATATTGAACCATTTAAAATATTTTTGTATAAGGGTTTACATCAATCTAAAAATGGTTTAAATTGATTTTAATAAAATTATTCTTAATTTAAGTCCTAAAAATATCATGTAGATACCTACAATCCTAACAAATAAATTCAAGGAATAGGACAACCTTCTCAAGGTCTAAAATTGAACCAATACAAAATAGACATGTGCAATTTTTATGGTAAAAATTTCATGAAACATTTAATTTAAACATTTTAATCTACTAAATAATACAATGATTGATATGGCCTTGCTACATTTAGAATATAAACCTTATAAAACTTGCAAGGGGAAATACTTAATTGGAAGGAGCTTAGTAATGAATCACCAGCCATAGAATGAAAATTGTGTTACATGAATAATGAATTTAAAAATTTTAATTACTTGTTGTTTTGATTGACAACCTATTAGAGGTTACAACTCTATATGAATGAACTTAATGACAAAATTAAACATGATGTTTGTCTATCAAAACCTTGTATAATTAGAAAATTTGTGAAAAAAATATCTTATATTAAGCTATGTAACTCTACAACTAGAAGTTCCACAAAAAATCCAACATTAGGATTGAAAGATCAAATTGTTTCTAATTTTGGCATCATAAATTGTTTACTCTAACAAATTCATTCTCTAATTGGCACCTACTTTAGTGTAGTTTCCCTTAGCACATTTTAAGAACATTTATGCTCTATGCTACCCTAAAAACCAATGTGCCTACACTTAAATCATTGTAAAACATGAAATGTGATACTAGGTCTTATGTTAAGAGCCTCGATACTTAGATCACCCTTTACGAGGCCCCTTTTTTGGTGAACCCATGTGCTCAATGCCCTAGTCCCACTAATAGAGTTCAAATTTTGGCTATTGCGAGTGATGATCTTTACCTTTCATGATCTGATCTGGATCTTTACATTTAATTGTTATTTGTTAGCCTATACTCAAAATAACCTTGTGATTCCTATATATAAAGAACATCTTTTATCCTTTATAATGTCTAGAAAGAAATAACTATACTATAACTCAATTTAGAGAAATTATACAAGGAATAAGCTATCAAATTATAGAGCATAAAACTTCAATCATTCTACACACATGTATGGATTCATGCTTCTCATTTATGATTGTCATGTTATTGTACTAGCAATAGAAAAACTTTCAAAAGAGCATTGAATCACCACCTTTATGTGGAGATCCTAGAGAGGGTTTCATATTAAAGTTAATCTTATCATTTCAGCATCTATCATTTACTTAGCCTCTATTGCTACAAAGAAAAGTTATTATTTTTTCATCATCACCATTCAAGAGTTGAGAACATTAACATGGGGTTTGACTTAGGTAAACCCCTATACTGTATGACCCTTTTTGTCCATTTGTTGTGTGTATAGGTGTAGATATGATAATGGAAAAATTATAAACAAGTAGAATAGATAATGATAGACTATGTCAAACTTTGAACAAATGAAAGCCCTCAAACTAGGGTACCTTATGCCCTTGTCCTACTACTTTGACCCGAATTTTTAGGAGACATGTGTGCAAAGCTTCTTGATTGGATTTTTGACATCTTCTACAACATTTGTCATGTTAAGACTAGGGCACTCAGTGCCTCTATCCAACATATTGAACTCAAAATTTTAGTGTCAAGTTCCTCTCTATGTCTCTATCTCATATTTGCTTTAGTATTTTTGTCTTTCATTATATATATGTTTTATTGCAATAAACTAATTGATTTTTTATTTCAAATTACTTTTTATAAATTGAATGTTAATGTATTTAGTCATTTGCAAATAACTATATGCTATATAGAAAGACTTAGATCTTTCTTTTTCAAATCATCCAAACATTAAAATATTATTAGAAATAATTTAAGATGATCTATTATGATATTTCACCTTATCTTTGGTACACACTAATCTCCACAGAAAATGGCACTCCAAAAAAACTCTCACATCTACAAAACATAGTGTTTTTTTGTTAGATTTTTTGTACTTTAATAGTAACGAAGATGCTTCACTTCTGAAAATTTCACTAAAGAAACATTATGTTTTTATGAAATATTATTTTGTATGCCTTTTACCTTGCCCTATTTGATGAAAATTTAGTTTAATCTATCAATTTATGTTGTTAATATTTTTCATTAAATTCAATATTATTTTTTAAGGTTTGATATTTTCTTGACTCCTTTATCGAGGAAAGGATTGACCTTTCCTAAGGGAACAAACATTAAAAAATTGGGCTTAAACGAAATCTTATTTTCATTTTCATTCATTTGTTTTTGTCGGCTCAGCATATGTAATGTCGCCAAGGTTCGACCTCGCTACCTAAATGTCATCACAGAGCTCTTAGAACCTCATTGCTCTTATAGTCAATTTTAGTTCAAGCAATACAATTAAGATTATAGGATCTCTGTCTTTAACTAAAAATGCAATATGTTGAGTTTATTGCTAAAAACGAGTTCCATTCTCTTGATTCATTTTAATGAAATGTTCTAATAAATACTTGTATATTGATAAATGGTGTATTTTTTAATTAGAATTTTTTATTTTTACTCAAAAATATTCTTATGCATTCAATTTTTATTTGTATTTATCAGTATCTTTTGTGTTGTGCCTACCATTGTATTCATATCTAGGCATACATTCATTATGTGATGATGAACACCTATATATCTTAAGTTGATGCACAATCAACTGAAAAATTTTGGAAAGTTCAAATTAAGAATTTGTAGGCTTCCACCTTCTCACAAGGCTTATAACCCAACATGTTACATATTATGCATGACTTATTGTTATGTATTGTATTAAGGACATTCATTTATGTATCTAAATCAATTAAAGAATCAAAAAATCCCTCATAAGATATATTGTTCAAGAATGATATCTCCTGAAATGTTATAGGTAGGTGTAATTAAGATCTATATGATAAATGCATCTATGAATAAGGCATCCAAAAAAACTTTCTATATTTTTTCACTAAATGATGCAAATATTTTTTTCCTTTTCTTTGAAAATAGTGTTCAATATATTGTATTCATTTCAATGGATAATATAGATATCATAAACAGTCCTCCAAACTCTGGTTGGTTCAAATTAAATTTTGATGGCTCCACTAAAGGGAACCTAGGTCAATAAAAAGAGGGTGGCATTCTAAGGGATGAGAAAGCACTAAGAAAGGCATGTTGATATTTGCCTATGCTATTAATTTGGGGGTCCAGATGCCCAACTATGTTCCAGTGATAGTCGTTCACCATGATATTTTGTTGGTGAAGGATAAAGGCTATGCCAAAGTGATTACCGAAGAAGATTCTAAAAATGTCATCATGATGTTGAATTTTCAAGCCATACCTATATGGTTTGTATGTAACCTCATTGTTGAATCTCACCTAAATATGATGATCCTAGAGTAGTTTAGACTCATAAATATCTTTAGGGAAGGTGACATGTCGACAAGCAAGCTAGAAAATTTGGGCTCATTTGTCCATAACATTAAGGTCTAGACTAATATGCACCATCTCTTAAAAAATGTGTGTTTTACGATTTCTGATGATTGTAAATTTTTTATTTCCTCCAATGTTAGAGACAGAGATGATATCATCCCCTAAAATAATGCCTCACACATTTAATATCTCTCTGATTCATGATTTCATTTGGATAGATGTGACCTCCACTTCATCAAATTTTATTGCTATATTATTATGCATTTATGTATTACTTTCCTTTTTTGTGTTTTCCTTTTGTTCACATTGATTTTTTTCCATCTTTGTTCTTGGTTTCTCTTTTGCAGAATTTTTTGTTGGATATGGGAGGAGATCTCATTCAAGTGGAGCCCAAATATTATGTGTCTCGTAAGAATGACTACAAAGCTCGGACCATTCTTCATAAAGGTAATTTCATGTCATGTTGAAGCTATGATGGGTCATGTCCCTCTTCTCTCAACTGATTTGCTCACTCCTAGAAACATGGCTCGGTGAATGTTAGGGGTCCTCATTCAATGTCAATTATGGATCAAATTTTGGTGGTCATTATTCTCCCTCTAAAAGGAGTCTCCTTCCTCAAGAATCCCAAAAGCAAATACAAAGAGGATATGAAAAATTTCTAAAAAGAGGGGAGAAGATTAGTCACCTACAAATTGTGTTTAACCATGTGGAACTATCAATGGTGTGGAATACTATTGTAGAGATACTAATGAGGTATGTCACTTTGGATGGTCAATTTAAAATATTTCATTCTCATTTGTTCCCTATGCTCAATCACATTAGGTACAATACTAAAATCAGTTTTGTTTTTTGGATTCACTCCTATGTATTCCAATCTATGAATGTATGTTTAACCAAAGACAAGGATGCCATCCTTCATAAGGGCCTCATATATTGGATCTATCAGTTCAATCTTGGCCTCAACCCAGTCTTGATCTCTCTTCCTTGAATCACCAATCCTTTCATCATTGTGGATTTGACCCTTGATACTCTTGTTTCCCCTCTTTTGTTTTCAACATCCCCCTCAAAGGAGAAGATTTTTCATTCCGAGCCCCACAGTTCGCAAAATTTATGAATCGAGCTACCAATTCCCCTATTTCTCCTAAGACAAAAAAATGCTATTTTTGAAGACCCCTAAAAATCAATATTTTAGATGATGACTCGATTTCAATCTCATCCCCCTCCTCTGAAGGTTCCCCAACTGCTTCCCCATATTTAATAAATTCCCTTGTTAACCCTTGTTCATGTCCCTAGAGTGATGTGTTTCACAATTTGGGAAGCTTGGACCAATTGGCTACTCAGCACCCTAGTTGTAAGCCTATGAAGAGCTAAGCATTAAATTGCATGAGTTTTGTAAAGCCTACAATCTCCAAAATAAGAACCTAAAGTGGCAGTTGGTTGAGCTACACACAACTGAGACTAAGGTAATTGAATTGGAAATTTTAGTCATGGCTAAGGCTATTGATCATCCTATTGAGTTGGTTGATGATGAGGTTTGGTATTTTGTGAAGGGGCTAGTTGATGAGTTTTATAGATGGGTAATTCTAGAGAATAAGGTGGAGAATATCAAGGTTTATGTTTTTTGACAAAAGACATGAATAATATCTAGAAGACTATTGGTAGTCTCTAGGATAATCAACATAAAATTGTCAAAATGTTGGTCCTTATAGTTAAGAAAAGTTATAGCTGCATTTGGTATTTTAAAAACCCCTTTGGTAGAAAGATAGTTAAGAAGAGTACTAGAAGTTGTGTATTTTTTTGTAATATTTTATTGATTATTTTTTAAATGATTTTTTGAAGTGGATGCATCATGGAAATCAAGTACCTATTCATGTACATCAATAACTTGCACCAAAATAATAAAAAAAAATTAAAAATTAAAAGTGTAAAGAATGAAGTATAGAACAATAATATATAATTGGTTTTGAATTTGGACAAGTAGTTCAAAATTTATTTTAAAAAATGGTACGCATATGCCTCTAAGAAATCTACACACATTGGTAAAAAAAATTAAAAATTAATATGTTAATGTGGCTCAAATCTAAAAAATATTATATGGTTAGAAATCTCAAAAGACATGAAATTATGGTGGTAATTTTACAAATACCCACTTGATAACGTGTAAACTTGATGATGAGGAAGTTGAGAAACCATATTGGAAGAAGAAAACATGTAAAAAGGAGGATAACGTAGCTCCCAAGCCTAAGGCTTGTCATCCAAGGCTAAGTACAAGGAAAAATGCATCTGTATTATTTGAATTAAAAATACATATATGCATTATTTTAAATAAAAACATGTAAGTGGTTTTATGAGAAAAAAATACACATGCACTCTAATGCATACGTGTTATGGTAAACAAGTATAACACATACACACTTTGATGAGATTAAGCTAGTAAAGGAACATGGCCTTAGATGTTGATTCCTTTGGCCTTCCCTTAGTTTTCCTTCATCGGGATATATACATAAAATATAATATTTAAGTATTTTCTTATACTTTAAGTTATATTTTATGTATATATCAGCAGGATGTGTGAGAATGGTTTCAAATATCTAGGAGTCATAATGTAGATTTTAGATTTTAGGAGATATTATAATTTTGTAGACTTAGTCAAATTTTAGTAATCAATATTCTCTTATCATCATTCTCTTTCTATCTCTCTATCTCACACTCATTGTCTCCCCAAGCTCAAGACCTATCTATTTCTCTATCTCTCTTCTTTTCCTCCATCTCTACCTCTCTCTATCTCACTCTCTCCTCTCTCCCCAAGCTCTGGATATTATAATTTCTTAGACAATTAAATTTAAATAATCACTAAGCTCCTATTATCATTATCTCTTTATCTCTCTCTATTTCACTCTCTTTGTCTCACTCATTCTCTAGACCTATCTCTTCTTATCACTCTCCCTCTCCCTCTCTCTCCTCGATCTCTCTATATCATGCTCTCCTCTTTCCCCAATCTCTAAACCTATCTCTCTCACCCTTCTAGTATATATCTCCCCTCTCTGCTTTACCTACCTCACACACATTCTCTCCTCTATATCTCATCTCTCTCTCCCCCTCCTCGCCTCTCTCTCCTTCCCTCTCTCTACTTATCCCTATCTCATCTCTCCCTCTCCCTTCATACCTCCACTCACTCCCTTCCTACCTTTACTTATCTATATACATATCCCTCTCTTTCTCTCTATCCCACCCTCCTATGCCCCCTCTCTACTTATCTCACTCTCATCCTTTCCCTCTGTACAAACCTCTATCTCCCCTCTCCCTCTCTTTTTGCATACCTCTCCCTCCTTCCCTACCTACCTCTATTTTCTAAATAAATATCCCTCCCATCCTATCTATTTATTCCTACATCCCTCCCTCCTCTCCCTCTACCTCTCTATTTTTCCATCTATATGTAGTCTCTATCTCCCCTCTCTCTTTCTCTATTTATATATTCTCTCTTTATATATCTATCTAACCCTCCTACTCTCTTTATCTCCCCTCTACCTCTCTCTACTTGCCTCTCTTTCCATTCCTCTCTACTTTTATTTCCCCTAACTCTCTACCTCCTTCCCTCCATTCTACTATCTATCTCACCTCACTCTCTATCCCTACCTCTCTCTCCCTTTCTCTCCCTCCATCCCTCCTTCCCTCTCCATATTCTTTCTCTCTAACTACTTATATCTATCTACCCTCCCTCTCTTTGAATAGCCCTAATTCCCTCCCTTTCTCCAACTCTCACCTCCACTTCTATCTATCCCACTTCTCTTCATCTCTCTCCTTCCCTCTCCACCTCTCTCTATCTATTTCCCTCCTCTCAACTTATCACTATCTCCCCTCTACCTCTTTCTTTCTCTATATATAGCTCCCTCTCAACAAGACCCCTATCTCCTGAACCTTCCCTTGCCACTTCTATCAATCTCACCTCTCCCCCTCTCTATTACCTCCTTCTCAACCTATATCTCTCTCCCTACCTACCTATTTATCGACCTCTCTCTCTTCCCTTTTCTCTCTACTTATCTATGTCTACCTACCTATCATGTAGTGCCTCGATACTCTATTTATCTGAATACTTAGATAGATAGATAGATAGAGAGAGAGAGAGGGATAGAAAGGGATGGAGAAGTAGGGGGAGAGAGAGCAAGGGGATAAATAGTAGTATGAACCAAAGGAGGTTGAGTGTTAGGGGAAATCAAAGTAGAGGGATAGAAATAGAGGTAGGTAGAGAGAGTGAGAGGAGAGATAAAGAAGTGAGATAAAGAGAAATGGAGAGGGAGGGAGGGAGGGAGGGAGAAGGAGAGAGGGAAATTTATGTAGATTAGTAGAGGTAGGGGGGGTGGGAGGTAGAGGTATATGGAGAGAGAGAGAGAGAGAGAGAGAGAGAGAGAGAGAGAGAGAGAGAGAGAGAGAGAGAGAGAGAGAGAGAGAGAGAGAGAGAGAGAGAGGCAATGAGAGAGAGAGGGAGAGAGAGTTGGGGAGGGGGGAGAGATGTGAGATATAGAGGAGAGAATGTGTGTGAGGTAGGTAGAGAAGAGAGGGGAGAGATACAAAGAAGAGTGAGAGAGATAAGTTTAAATATTGGGGAGAGAGGAGAGAGTCAGATAGAGAGATGGGAGAGAGAAGGGGAGAGGGAGAGTGATAGTAAGAGAGATAGCATGTCTAGAGATTGAGGGAGATAAATAGAGTGAAATAGAGATAGAGAGAGAATAATTATAGGAGCTTAGTGATTATTGAAATTTTACTAAGTCTGAGAAATTATAAGATCTAGGGTATGTGCAAGATCATGGTGGACCAAACAGGCCCTTAAGTGGCAATGAAGATAAAAAAAATAGAGTTAGGCAGCTTGACATGAAAATTTGATTAAGTTACCAACATTATTTAAAAAATATGTAAGTATAGAATTTATTACAAATTGAATGTAATTTCTAAGCTACTAGTTGTTTTCTAAAACATAAAAAATCTATTTGATCAAAATTTGAAATTTCAATGCAGTAGTACTAAAATTTCAAGAAAAAGATAAGAAGCAGGTGTATGTATGACCAACCTAACCATAATAAAATCATAATATTATTTTATAGTGTTTTAGATATAAGTAGAAGACTCATGTCCAGATGTGACACATTTTTATTTTTTTTTTAATAAATAATTAATTATGATTTTTTTACTACTTTTTAAAAATATGAAAACTCGTATGTCTGACCACCATAACTTGGTCAAAACTTTATGATTTTTTTTCTTTTTTTAATCATGTAGTATATGAAGCATAGAATGTGACGCATGTTCCAGATTCAAAAAATGTGATATCATTTCAATGTTATAGATGTTTTATAATCCGCCTATCAATCAGGACTTACCCATAATATCGCCACTTTTTGGCCCCTTGTGATCCTACACATACCCTCTAGAGCTTGGGGAGAAAGGAGAGAGTGATATAGAGAGAGCTAGAGAGAGAGGAGAAGGAGAGGGATAGGAAAATAGATATGTCTAGAGCTTGGTGGAGACAAAGAGCATGAGATAGAGAGATGGCAAGAGAATGATGGAAGAATCCCACTAATTACTAAAATTTGACTAAGTCTAAAAAAAATTATAAGATCTCCTAAAATCTAGAATTTGCATTATGACTCCTAGAGATCTGAATCCATTCTCAAACATCCTACCATTATATACATAAAATATAGCTTAAAGTATAAGTTATACTTAAATGTTATATTTTATGTATATATCTTGATCAAAAAACTAGGGGAAGGCCAAAGGAATTGGCATCTAAGGCCATGTTACTTTTTTAGCTTAATGTCAGCAAAACATATATGTGTTTTTCTTGTTTACGATAATACATATGCATTATAACATGCGTGTTTTTTTTCTCATAAACACAATTACATGTTTTTTATTCAAAGAACACATATGTGTTTTGGCTTTGATTTTCCAAGCCTTAACACGTACATGATTTTTCAATTTATCAAAAACACATACGTGTTTTGTCCATTTTAGGCATTTTTTTTGCTAGTGACCACTTTTTTGTTCAACTTCTTGGTGCACATGCCCAAGCAAATCAATGATGCATGATAAGCCTAGAAAACAATAGTGTTTTCCTTCATGAATATTCTTGGTAAAGAAGCTCAAACATGTGCATATTAAGTCCACCAAAGTAGCCTTGCCTACAAAATATAGGTAAAGCCTCTCTCAATGCAAGCTTCTGATAAATATGAGTCCACCAATCACGTAGCTCACAAAAATTATGAACCGCAATTTAATATATAATGCCAAATATGAGCCAGTCACACTAGAAACTCTTCAACTACCAAGATAAAAATGCATAGGCCATGGTAGAATCAATTATTGAAATGCTGAGACAAATAGCTTCTCTGATCAAACAAAACATCGGTCCAAGCGAATCAAAGAAGGTTGTTGCACAAGATAAATACCCTGATTCAAAACTAAAATCGACCAACAAAATATTGAATTTAATGGTGATCATTAAAAACTAGGGAGAAAAGCTCCAACCAAATTAAATATACAAAACACATCTCTAATTGATTATTCAGTTAGATGAAATAATAGAAAAAAAAAAAAATTTGACAAATATACAAATGTCGATAAGAGGACTATTGATTTGCGAAGCCTTGATGCCAAAATAATGCCAAATGATTTATAACTAAGAATAATGTTGGAACTGATGGACATGCATCAAAACCTCTTGGTATCTCAATAATTTGATGAATTCTTCTCAAATGTTGTAGAAGGAGATATTGTGACATGGCTCTAATACTATGTTGGAGTGATCAACCTCTTAGGAGAATAAACAACATATTCACCTTCACAATGAGAGAAATGATAAAAATAAAAAAGATAAAATTTATTGAGATTCTTAACAAAGTACATTAACCATACTTATGAAGGAAAAGGCAAGAGAGGGTGCACCAATGAGGTGCAATGGTACATACAACTACTTACAAACTATCAACACAAAATACTAGATGCAGGTAAATAAAATGATATTTAAAAACCTTACCTAACACCTAGAAAGATGATATGATGCCTAAAGTAAACTTAATCAATGTGAGTAAATAATATTTACTCCAACAACTACCAACTCCTACAAAGAGTTATGCAAAGGGGAAAAGACATAAAAGCTGAAGCAAGCCATCATCTCACCTCCTCCTAGGACCAAGAATGGGGCATCTACATCCACCACATCCTTTGCTGAAACATCTACCCCAACACACATCTTGACCTTTTTGACACAAATAGGTCAAGAACCAAAAGTCACCAAACAACTTCTGAAGATCCCAGCAATTAGAGACCGAATAGACATTACTAATATCACACTAATTCAAAAGTTCAAACTCATGTCCATCCTACATTAGATGACCCAAGAAGAGGTTCTAAAAGAGCATGTACAAACTAAGGAAACGATGGACAGAATTGTCAAAAATATAAAGGAGAAATATTCTCAAGCTAAAGGGAACCCATCTCAACCAACTCCAGTCCACTTATGGTTATTAATTGATTATCTCTTTAAGGACCTAGACCTACAGAAGGATAACTTGAAGTAAGAAGTATAGGGAGAGTTTGAAAAAATAAAAGATGAGGCATAACACCAATGTGCCACAACTCAAACAACCCTAAAATCACAACTAGCTACCAACAAGAAAACAAAGGGAGAAGTGAATGAGCTATACCAATACTACCTAAAATGGCCTAGCTTGCTAAAACCATTCAAGGTAAAGATGGAGCAGTTGGAGGCCCAACCCTCATAAAATTTCAAACAATACAATATCATATAGGACTTGGATGAGATAGAAAAGGTGAATATTGAAAACCTGCATCACCAACATCAACAACATCAAGACTAGTTGGATAAGCCAAGGAAGAAATTATGGAATTTAATGGAATTTGTGAATCTTTAGTTGGAACATATTACCAAGCTAATCATTTAGGCACAAATCTTTCTCCAAAACATACAAATCCTAGCATCACTTTAGGAAGTAGAAACCCAATTAATGCACCTACATGTCCATATCCACCAACTACAAGTAGCCAAGAAACAATGGGATGATCAATTTTGGACGTTGTAGGTCATCTACAAGGATATTTTACCACATAATAGTTTGCTTGAGGAGAATTCAAGGTTTTGTCAAGGGGATTATTTTGATCAAAAAATAGGATACACATGTACAAGTCTATAGATATAAGGACATAACTTGGAAACAATATTTTGGAAAGTATAACTTAGGAGATAGAATAGTCTTTAGGGATACTATCTAAGGGTTGTGTCCCTGATAGGAGATATAAGTATAGATAAGAGATCTATTCACCAAAAAAGAAGAGTGATAGAGAACAGTTAATAATTATAGTAAGGAAAATATTAGATTAAAGAGATATAAGGAATGTATTGGATATTTTTATATATGAATACCAATACATCATATTACTTGGCCCAATATATGTGTGTAATGTTTCTTTCTATTTAAAGTACTTAGATTAGATTGGAAATAACTTTGTTTGTCACCTCAATAGGACTGATTTCAGGGTATTAGACTACACTAGCAAAAATCCTTTAGGAATAGAACTCCAAGATGTATTTTCTAGATTTCTTACTAGCACCATGCATTTGTTTGGACCTCCCACTAGAAAAAGGCCTAAGGCTAGGTAAACTCTAGGACCAACTAAAGACAAAACATGGGTACAAATTCATCTCCTTGGAAATAGTGATGGCTATCTTGGGCTGGGAGAATTACTATGATCAAGGCGGGTACTATCAACCATCCCTATCTTTCTCCTCTCATGTATTTCCTTACCTATTGGTGTAGGGAATACCCTAAGGCAATAATTAAGGAGATTCTTTTAGCATGGTTTAGAGGACATGGACAAGATGAACTTTGATCGCTTAAGAGAAAATTTATAAGGCTAAGGAGGATGGTGGTGTTCGGATTAGATACTTGTTTTCTCAGAACAAGGATCTTTGAGATAAGTTAGTATGGCACATGTATAACGAGTCAAACAAGAAATGAGCATGGATCCTTTAGAGCAAGTATTTAGATGATGAGAGCCCAAAAGTCATCGTTTCTACTTTAAATCCACCTAGAGGCTCACAAGTGTAGAACTTCATGCAAACCTACAAGCCAATTGATGCAGATTATCTATCTTGGGATATTCATGATGGAAGGAAAGATCATTTTGGAAGGATTCATGGGCAAGTCATCTGAGTCTTGATATCCTTTTGAGAATGGGCCAATTATGGAGTACCCTAAAGTATTTGTGGGGTAATTATGTAAGAGACTACGTCTTCTCTGTGGATGGAGACCTTACTCTTGGATGGAAATAGAAGGATTTCTCCTCCTTGGGCCTTCCTACAGATGAGTTGGATCACCTCACCTTGGCTCTAGACTAGAGATTCATTATTTTTACACAAGTTATGGATGTATAAATTTGGGTTGGATCTAAAGAAAGACAATACAATATAAAGGACAACTATCTTTGATTATTTAAGGAACTAGAGAATTCAAGGATGGACATCCCTTCGCATCTTTGTAAGAGTAATAATTACCTTCCAAAAGTTGACACCTTCTCATGGGCAGTGCTTCAAAAGAGAATTCTCACTATGGATAGGTTCAAAAAGCTAGGTTTTGATGGGCCCTCATGGTGTGTTTTATGCAAAATTCATGAAGAGACTACTAATCATCTTCTCCCAGCATATCCATTTTCTCAAGAGTGTTGGAGATAGCTATGTGCCAAACAAGGATGGTCTAGTGCCATCCTAAATAATATACGAGTTCAATCTTTCTTAGTATTGGCCAATAATCAAGAAATCAACAACCTTTGACAATATTTGGATTTTTAGCCCATCAACTCTTCTATGGGAATTATGGAAAGAGATAAACAATAGATTATTCCAAGATCAGGAAATGTGATCTACATCTTTGTAGAACAAGATTGAGGCTACAATCATAGAAGTAGTAAACATGAGGAACTAACTATTCTATCTGAAGAATGTCTCCTTTACCAATTGGCATGCCAAATTGAGATTGAATTGGCCAATTCTTCCACTATGGATTGGGGAAGGAGCTGTAGTGTCTTCTTCAGCTAGGGAAGTAGTGATTTGGAAGCCTCCATAGTTTGGGTGTTTTAAATTGAATTTTAGTGGCTCCTCAAGGGGTAATTAGGGTCAAGTGCATTTTAAAAAGTTGGGAAGGAATAGTGATCATGTGTTCCTCGAAAGAATACCAAATGGGACTAGAAGTAGAGTTTTTGGTGATGATACATGGCATGCTCTTGAACAAGGATGTGAGCATTCATAAATTAGAAATCAAAGAAAATTTGGTATTGGTGGTTAATACTTTGAGGATAAGATCCACACCCAATTAGAAGCTTCAGGCTCTCCTGGACTAAGCCATGAAATTCCTTATTTCTTTTGAGTCCTGCACCATTAAACTCATTTTTAGAGGGGGGAATAAGGAAGCTGATTAGTTGGAAAATGAGGGTGTTGATGGAGTAGATAAAGTGGATAATTAGATGTCAACTCAATCAGGGAATAAATCTAATATAGTGGTCTATTCAGATGATGAAATCATTGTCGATGTGACTTTTTTGTGTCCTTCACTAATAGTCAAAATGAGAATTTATGTGGATCCTCTAACTTAGGTCTTATCATCCTTGAATTTTTTTTTCGAATTTGGAGATTATGCCTTACATATTATTGAGGTAGAGATGGTGTGGTAATCTCTCGAGAGTGAATAGGACAAACTATTTATTATGGAACTTTAATGAAAAAGACTCGCAAGTGTGAGAACTAGGGTGGTCTTTATCTAAATTGCCTACCACACTTTCATCTAGCCACTGCATCTTTAATGGCTTGTCTAGTTATGGATTCCCTTTTTCAGCTCTGATGCAAGAAAAGACAAATATTTTTCCTTGGATTGATCTCGGATCTAATATTACAGTTCGTTCGTAAAGAGCTTGGGTTACTAGCCATGGAAGCGATTAGGATGGTTTTGGTGCAAGAATTATTGTCTTTAGTTGATAGATATCACGTTAACACTGATATCTCTTCTCGATTCCTAGCGTCACTTTTGGACTTTTGGAGATCGAAAATGGAAATTCTTTTGTCATCGCTCATCCTCATGGTGGTTCTTTTGTATCGATTTTGGTCCATTTGATCAGTAATTTTTGCAAGTTGTATTTGTTTTAGTGGACAGGTTTAGATTAGGGGATTTGCTCAGTAGCATGTTTGTTCTCATTTTGTTTGTGTTCTCATTTGGTCTGCTCGACCTCCCCTCTGTTGATTAGATCATTGTAAAAATTGGATGTAATTATCTTTTATAATTAATACAAATCTTTGCAACCTTGTGCTGTGTGTTATAGATTAAAAAAATTAAAATAATTAAGGTTTATAGATGTATATAATATTGAGAAAATGAGATTGACAACTTATTGGAGGTTAAAACTTCATATGAATGAAGTTAATTAACCAAAATAAATATGATGTTTCTCTACCAAAACCTTCTATAGTTAAGAAATCTATGAAAAAATCATTTGATATTAAACAATATAACTCCACCACTAGAAGTTCAACAAAAAGTTAGAGATTAAGATTAAAAGATCATTTTTTTCTTGATCTCATTGATAAAAGTAGGGGCAACATCTTTAACGCATGATAAAATAGTGAGCAATCTCCTCAATAAGAGAAGGAAAAAATTATATGGTAGAACTTTAATACTAAATAGACATGGCAGTAATAAGTGTACTAATTTAGTGAAAAAATACTATTTATTATTACAAATAAGGTTGAAGAAGAGGAAGAAGTGGCTACAAAATAACTAAATATGAAATTTGAGCATAAGAATTCAAGGATAGAAAAACTGAATATTTGTGTGCATACATTAAATGGTCAAAGTATACCAAAAAGGTTCAAAATAATTGGTTATATCAAAAAGTAAAATGTGCAAGTGTTGCTTAATATAGATAGTACATATAATTTTGTTGATAGAAAATTAGGTATGACCTCAATTATTGTCTATAACCAATCTCTAATAATGAATGTAGGTCTATTAAATTAGAAAAACATATATGATTTTTTTTTTAAATCAACAATTCTACTAACTAAATATCAAGATTTATCATCTAGAATAACTTGATCAATTCTATGTAACATCAATTAATTATAAAAATATAATATGGGCTCATTAAACATGTATAAAACAAAACAGTGATCAAATCTCTACACATATATGTGTACTAAAGGATCTCATAAACGATACATGCATGAAACAACAAACAAGTGACAAATAAAGGATCACATGTACATCTGCAACATATACAATAAAATAAAGTTTGAGAAGATAAACAAAGTGTCAAATAAAGCATCATGCACATGTCCAGCATATATGTAACAAAGGTGTGTACTGTATATAATCTCATCAAACAAGGATGTTAAAAATATGGCTATGTAAAACTAGGTCAGTGGGCCCTCCACTGATCCATGTCCTAAATGTTGTTTCTACACAAGAAAGTACATGTACACACACATACGTAATGTTAGCACATGGTAGAAATAAATATTACCTCAACATAAGTATGCAAATTTTACCTGGCCTGATCCAACATCTACATCATCAGAGTGTGCATAGGCCATAAGAATTTGAGATGAAGAACTCAAACTTGATCCACGAACTTGGATCATATATATTAAAAAATCATTAACATGCATGTCTTTGAATTGAAATGAGCTCTCAAGATATGTACATCTATTTAAATCTTATAATACTTGATTGTGAGCATGTGTAGGAGTAGAAGGAGGTTGCAAATCTCCCATTATCTCCAATGTAATGATGTTGTATATAATTCAAAATTCAAATTGTGTTAATAATTTAGAAGTTGAAATCCACTATTTAAAATCAATTAAATAATATGGTTGCAGAGAAAACAATGTACCTCATGAGACTCAAAAGCTCTCCTGATTCTATTGACCTCAGATGAATGGAAGGACATGTGGTCAACGCCTATATCCAAATATGCATCCTCTAAGTCAACAAGAAGACTAGTATAGTGGCCTCAACCTCGAGCAGTTGGTGTAAAAGTATGCTAACTATAATGTGGGCGGCTGTAGGAATATGTGGTGGTAGTATATGTTACGGAGGCTCAGGTGTCAGATCGACCAGCGTAGAATGAGGAGGAGGTGTCGGATCAATTGATGTATGTGGTGGAGGGGTTGTAGGATGCATTGGAATACCCTATTCTCTCCTCATATCACCCTCAAATGCTCTACCACCATGGTTGCTAGATCTACCTCTGTGAAGATGTCTCACGAGTGTCGCTACAAACTCGAATGGTATCTCATACTTGAAAGAAATAAATGTGTATGCATTGAATAAATCACTAGACAAAAATGCACTCATCCACTGCAAAGGATCAACCTCTGTCAATCATGCAGCATCAAGGGGAGATGGTATGTTTTCACCGATGTAAGGATCAACATTGCTCAATGTCGCATATGTAAAATGAGGAATGGTAGTCTATGACCACAACAAATATCTCCCGACATGATCAAATTATATTTGATCAACCTAAGTGGCAATGTTTGTAATGTTGGAGAGAATGTGTCGCCTAACATCATCCATGGTTGCATTTGTTGCTTATGATAATTCCAAACATTTAAGCATAACCAAAAGGTTTGGACCAACTAATGCATGTTTATTAGTGGGCACTGGTGCATCAGGTGGTCTATATTTATCACACAGCCTCCCTCTCCCCTGCCCAACATTCATTGGTATATCTATTTAATCTACATTCAAGCCCATGTGAAACTCTGCAAATAATTATTTGCAGAAATAAAGTGGCAACTCATCCTTTTGAGGCCATCTATGAGGAGATACCAACCATCTAGGATAGATGAATGGTGCCACAAGTGGATCAATGCATCTAGTGACTAAATGGGCCCTGACCTTACAATCTCTCCCTACATAATGGGGGAACATGGTAAGCACGTGTGTGGAAGATACATCCTTTGAGATGGTTTTCCATCCCACTGTGCCAGTCACACTATGAGAGAGGGAACTATAGAAAGAATCAATAGATATATCATCATATGGATTATATGATTGAGCAGTGTCAATCATATTCAACAATTCATTCCTAATGATTTGTGCCCTATCCTTATTTGGTTGGTCAAGGGCATTCAGTAATGTATTATCACTTAGATGTTGTAGTGCACATTGTAAACCTTGAATGTTTTCGACAAAAAGTCAAGCCCTAGCAGCACTGCCATCAAAGGGTATTTGACCAAACTAACTAGATGTCTGGTCACCCTTGCGATGAACACTCTCATCAGATGGATGATCAGCCATGTGGAAAATATATGCATGTGTAGTTATGAAAACAGAGAATTTTAAAACTAATTTTAAAAAGTAATTCAAACTAATTCTGAAAACTATTTTAAAATAATTCAAACATATTTGAAAATGATACAATTGTAAGTTAAAGTAATTTGAAGTAATTGAAACTATTTAAAACTAATTCAAACAAATTTCAAATTGATACAATTCTAATTTAAACTAATTCAAACTAATTTGAAAATGATGCAATTTACTAATTCAATATAAACATTTGATACAAATTACTTTAAAGAAACATTAAAACTAAATTCACATACATACACATATACATAGAAACACATACATACATACATATACATGGACACATAGATACATGTACACACACACACACAGACATGTATATATATACATATATATATACATGTGTGTGTGTGTGTGTGTGTGTGTGTGTGTGTGTGTGTGTGTGTGTGTGTGTGTGTGTAGACACACATATATACATATATATACAGATATACGCACATATATATATATATATGTATACACATATACATATACATATATATATGTATATACATATATATATACATGTATATACATATATATATACATGTATATACATATACATATATATATATATGTATATACATGTATATATATATGTATATACATATACATATGTATATGTATATACATGTACATATATATATATATATATATATATATATATATGTATGTATATATATGTATATATGTGTGTATATATATATGTATATATGTGTGTATACATATATATATACACACATATATACATATATATATGTATATATGTGTGTATATATGTATACATATATATCTATATATGTATATATACATACATATATATACATATGTATACATATATACACATATATATACATATGTATATGTATATATATGCATACATATACATATACATATGTATATATATGTGTATATATGTATACATATGTATATATGTATAGATATACATACATATATGTATACATATGTATATATGTATATATATACATATGTATATGTATATGTATACATATATACATATATATATATATACATATGTATACATATATACACATATATATATATATATATATACATATGTATACATATATACACATATATATACATATGTATACATATGTATATGTATACATACATACATATATACATATGTATATATATGTGTATATATGTATACATATGTATACATGTATACATATGTATATATGTATGTATGTATATATGTATACATATGTATATATGTATGTATGTATACATATGTATATATATGTATATATATGTATACATATATATATATACATATATACACATATATATACATGTATATATACATATGTATATATATGTATAATATATATATACACAAATAAACACATACATACATACACACACACACACATACATACATACACATACACATGCACATACACATACACATACACACGCATGCATACACATAGACACACATACACATGTATACATACATATACATTACATAGACACATACATACATAAATATACATATACATTACATAGACACGCATACATACATACAGACACACATATGTACGCATGCATGCATACATACACACACATGTACACATACATACATACATACATACATACATACATACATACACACACACACACACATACACCCACATAGATACATACATACACACATACACAAACATACATACATACATACATACATATATACATACATACATACATACATACATGCACATACATGCATACGCATGTATACTCATACATGCATACACATGTATACACACACATACATATAGATTACATAGACACACATACATACATACATACATACATACATACAGACATATACATTACATAGACAAGCATACATACATACATACATACATATGCACACATGCACACATACATACATACATACACATACACACACATACATACATACACATACACACATGTACACATATATACATACATACATACACATACACACGCATACATGTGTTTATGGTGAAAATGAATAACAATAATAACAAATTTGAAAGGCTAAATGAATCCAACCACTAAACCCTAGCCTAACAATCAACAAAGATCCACCATAACATATGAAGATTACCTAAGACAATGCAAATAACTCAAAATCACAAAGATTATACCATCACATGTCCAATAGGGTTTTGATCTCCATTCTTCCTATCTCCATTGATCTTGCTTGATATACTTGCTCTCAGATTTTTGTATGCACAAGAGCTCAACAAAGAACGGAATGTGGTTGCAAGGGGAATTGTAGTGTAGCCAAGTCCTCCAAAATCAGTCATTTAGGGTTTGACATTAGGATATGTCATTAGGATATGTCATTAGGGTTTGACAATGAAGAAGGCATCTCCTTAAATAGAAGACACAATAAGAAATGGAGGGTTAAGATTGAGAGGTGTAAAAAGAGAGGTCGGCTAGGATTAGAGGGTAGGTAAAAGAAATACCAAAATAATGAAAGAGGTAGGTAGTGTAGGAATTAAGAGATGAATGACATGTGTCATGGGTAGAAAAAGATAATGAATTAATTAAATAAATAAAGATTTATTTAATTAATAGAAGAAGTAGGACAATTAAATAAATAAAATATTTATTTAATTTAAGAAAGGGATAATTTAAATAAATAAATGTATTTATTTAAATGAGAAATAAGGCTAGAAGAGGATAAATGAATTAATTAAATAAATAAAGATTTATTTAATTAATAGAAGAATTAGGCTTAGATAATTAAATAAATAAAATATTTATTTAATTAGACATGACAATTTTGGGTGTCTACATTTTGCCCCTCTTTGAGACAATGCGGCTTGTCGCGTTGTTTCAAAGAAGATAAGATGAACTGATACAGAGTTGCCCCAGGATGGGAATGATATGCCCCCTCGAGAGATTGGATGAAAATGTCCGAAAAGATTGCAGACAATATCTCGATAAGAAAGACGGGATAGAATGGACTGATCGGATAAAGTGACAAAGTCACGGGATAAGGAAGACTGACTTGGGAAATGAGAGCTAGGGCAATCTATAAGATAGACCACGGGGGAAAATACATCCTCATTGTCATCTACACGAGCACAAGAGCATAGTGCAAGGCGAAAATAAAGCAGCAACAGTCAGCAGCGATGGCTTTTATTCACAGATTCGACTGTGTTCGCCGATTCTAGAGGCCAACGGAGGCAGGAGAGCCAGTGAGTACCACAAAACCTCCTCGTACTTTGATGCATTTATTGTTGTCATTAATGCATACTAGGTAATGTAATAAATGCGCATTTATGTCAAGAAAATGTGTTTGTGTCCAAAAATGCGAATTTGTGTCTTCCAGGTCAAATCGGCAGTTTTGTGATGAACATACGCTGTCGATTGGATAAGCTGCTGAGAGGATACACTCAAGAAGGTCCTCTAGGGAAGACTAAGATATATCAAGGCACTTTGTGATGAACAGGGAGTACCAAGATAAAGTACTTTGTGATGAACAGGGAGTACTAAAATATGAGCAGCACTTTGTGATGAACAGGGAGTGCAAATGTGAGTAACACTTTGTGATGAACAGTGAGTGTCACACACGTAGTACTTTGTGATGAACAGGGAGTACTACTAGGATAGATAGCAACACTTTGTGATGAACAGTGAGTGTCACTAGGATAAATAGCTATGTGCATTTAGATAGCGAGTAGCATTTTGTGATAAACAGTGAATGCCACGATAACTGACATGATTGAGTTGCTTGACTGCAGGAGTACTTGCCGATGCTGGAGTCACGGGAGAGATTCCCATTGACTCAGAGGTTGCGACCTGAGTTGACAGCCGAGGACTGAGCTGCGATTGAGGTTATGGGATTGAGATACATTCTGTATGTGTCTGAGTTTCGGGTGAACATGGGATTGTTGACTGCACTGGCTGAGAGATGGCACTCAGAGACTTGTAGTTTGCATTTGTCGATGGGTGAGATGACAGTCACCTTGGAGGATGTATATAGGATTCTACGGATACCGATCGATGGGGAGTTAGTACCCTATGATCAAGACGGAGATAGGGATGCACTGAGATGAGTGTTCTAGGATCCAGGACTAGGGATGAGGGTGGGACATGTGGCATGGGATACCATGACATGGACAGGATTAGCACTACCAATAGTGTTGGCAGGAGTTATCAGTGGGTTCCTCTGTCTGGATAGGACGACACGAGGGGTGGTTGCAGGGGACACAGGGGCCAGGAGAGTTGATCTTGGGGTGGGTCCTTCTAGGGCTCAAACTTCGTCGAGGCCAGGCGGCTCCGAGGGAGGGAATTCATCATAGCCGTAGAGGGCTCCCTATGTATCAGTATTGTACCATTTTTGTATTGTAGACACCTGCGGGTGATTTTGTAGCCATATGATTCTTTTGACATCATTGTATCATGACACTTTTGATTATATATGAGAGATGATCCATTTTTGCGGCAGCTATATGCATGTGTACCTTATGTGATGAAATGTTCTTATGTGATACATGTTTTATGATATGGATGCTTATATGATGCAATGCAATATATTTTTGTTCTTTTATGTTGTATATGTGATACATGATGCAAATGTGAATGTATGTAATGCAAATGAATATGATAATGCAAATGATTATTTACATAATGCAAATGTGAGATGTGCTAACATGTGTTGTATGCAGGATGTGATGCAATTGTGATATCTATATGTATGTATGAAATACTTATATGTGGTGATGTAGGTGTAACTATATGAAATGCAAATGTTTTTGGTGTGTCATTATACTCAGTCATGTGATAGCGGGCTACGCGGACTCGGGAAGGACAATGGAAGTCAATCAAGAAAGGGGAATGGAAGACAGAAGATATGAATGTGAAAGAGCTTCTTGTGCGTTATCATCATTGAGCTTTATTATGGCAGAATAGGTTATGA
Organism: Cryptomeria japonica; assembly: GCF_030272615.1. NCBI lineage: Eukaryota > Viridiplantae > Streptophyta > Pinopsida > Cupressales > Cupressaceae > Cryptomeria > Cryptomeria japonica. The sequence continues at coordinate 222,817,525 of NC_081411.1, read as the reverse complement.
CAATCGAGGCATTTGTTCGGCCCAGAAAGTCATTGTACCTATTTGCATGGAGATAAGACAGTCACAAACAAGGAATGCCCCAGTTCATACTAGACTCACAGTGTCCTCATATCCTTGGACAAGTCATAGCATTACTAAAAGACAATCCACAGACAGCAAATGCAAATAGGTGATGATACCCCATCCTCGCCTTTCTAGTCAAAGACATCTTGGAGATAGAATCTCTAGTCAAAGACATCCTGGAAAAGCTAAAAGACATGTCACCAAAAAGATAAAATCAAAAGAAAACCAAGACTCGACACCAACATCCACTGTAGTCCTCAAGTTTAGTGTCTCTTGTCACTTGTATAAGTCTTATTCGATTGTGGTCACAATGTTCACTTTCACAAAAAGGATAGATAGCACTGAACCATATGTTGTCTGAGTCTGTTGAAAGATTTGATTTTGTTGAAGCTCATTGTTGCTGCTGTGTCTCATCTAAAACTGATTGAATCCATGAAACTGATACTTTATTGTGGAGAAGATGGAACTTTATTGTGGACTGGCCATGCAGATGTTACTTTATTGTGGATTGTGCGCGGATAGACTTGAAGGAAGCTGGAAGAAACTGTACTCCTCGAAACATGTGATGTTCTCAGTTCCACACCCATTACTAGACGTAGGATTTGCCTTAGCCACAGATAGGATCTGATTTATTATGGATGGAAAGGGAGTGAAAAGGGAGGGTTATGGATGGCTAACCAATCTTAGGTAGATCAATAACAAGCCATGATGGGAATGGGTAAGTTTATTGTGAACGAATAGGTTGTGAGTGTGTGCAAAGTGAAAGGATGAAAGAGAATCCTGAAGGAGAGAGGAGCAATGTCTCTACGCATGGCGCTGGTGACCCAGTTTTCACCATGGTACTTGCCCAGGGTGCCACCGAAGTGGTTTTCACCGTTGGACAAAATCATTTCTCTTTACTTTTTTTTGATTTTTCAATTTTTTTGTTGTCACAAGGCGCCTGTTTGCCAGGTTTTCACCAAGTAACGATTTTTTTGTTTTATAACTTTTTTTTTTGTATTTTTGAAATTTTTTGATTTTTTTGTATTTTTTGAATTAGGATATTCTGAAAATTATGTGTAGAAACTGCGAAGGTGCATGCTATTGATAGGATCCTCCAAGGGTTCACCTTCTGTAGTTGAGAGCTGATATGCCCTAGATCCATATACCGCTGTGATGATGTAAGGACCAAACCATTTTGGTTCGAACTTGCCCTTCTTATCTCTGTCTTGTTGATTCTTGGGGTTCTCTCTGAGGACTAAGTCATGTACCTCAAATGTGTGAGGCTTGACCTTGTGATTGTAGTTGCATTGTTCCTTGACTGAATGATGTGTAGCTTGAGTGACTGTCTTCCTTGATGAAGGAACTGCGATAGAATTACTAGTGTGTGGACTACACAGGCCCATATGCGTGTCACCTAAAGAAGTTTGGGCATCACTGATAGCAAAGTCCTTTGAGGAAGCTCCATTAAAGGTCCATGATGTATCACCAGAAGGAAAAGGATGTGTGGAACAAGTGGATGAGTTATGAAGGCTTATGACTGTGAAAAGAAGTGAAAGTAGGATAGCATGATGGAGACTTAAGATCAACAAGTATGCTTTTTGACTTAAAATTGTAGAACTTTTGCCCCCAGTTATTTTGATATTAGGGGAGATCAACTCTTGTTCTTTTTGCTTCATAGGATTTTTATCTTTGCCTTTGATTTTTGCAGAGTCCAATAGCTTTTGATTTTGATTTGGACTAAAGGACTTTTCTTTATTATTGACTTTTAGATTTTTCTTTTCAAAGCTTGATTTTTGATCCCCAATGAGTAAGGGCTTTTGTAATTCTTGTTGATCCAAGTCTGGAAGTGGAGTGGAAATGGAATGAGTGGATGAAATGGTAAGGCTATGTGAACTCTCAAGAGGGTCGGCGATACGCTCAATAGATTCTTCACTGGAACCACTCTTAGGACTATTGATATCAAGAGCTGCTTGCACCGCTGGAGGAGATTTGCATTCGGACTTAGTAGCCACAACACTAGGTGGTTCACACACAATTCCTTGGAGTTGATCAACATGAAAGATATACTCACCACATCCCATGTCTTTAATCTTGAACTTGTCTTCTTTTAGCTCTGCCTGTTTTGATGTAGAAGCTTTTAAGGATTCAGGATCCACATATGTCGATGAAGGAATAGCTTTGCGATTGACTGGGATTGTTATTTCTGATCTAGGTTGTAGATTGTTGCAATAGATGAATGGATTTGGATCCACTTTGACGGTCACTTCAACTCCATTGTGTGGAAATTTGATACATCGATGATATGTAGATGGTATTGCTCTCATCTCATGAATCCATGGATGCCCTAGCAATATGTTGTATGTGAGATCTAGATCCAGGACTTGACAAACCACATCCTTTGTAACTGGCCCAACTCTAAGAGGCAAGGTGACTGTGCCTTTGGATGAGCGCTCTTCATCATCATATGCCTTGATGGTAATTTTGTTTGTAGAATTCACAGCTTTGTCAGAATATCCCAATTGTCTTATGGTACTCAAGGTACAAATGTTAAGACCTGCTCCTCCATCTATCAGGACTCGCTTTATTCGGTGTTTATGTATGAAGGCTTCAACGTGTAAAGGTGCATTATGAGGCTGACTTATGGAGGCATCATCGGCTTCTGTGAATGTGAGGGAATGTGGAACGGATAGGTATCCCACCATGGCTTGAAACTGGTCCACGTTCAAATCAGTAGGGACAGCAGTGTCTCTCAAGATTTTGTCGAGGATGGCTTTATGTGCAGGAGATATACGTAAGAGCTCAAGAATGGAGATGAGCGCGGGTGTCTTCCGTAGTTGTTCTACAAGGTCGTACTCAGGCTTGGTGGATGAAGAATTGGTATTCTTAGTGGAGCATCCTGGCAATGTGATCTTACCTCGACGGGTTGTAACATGACATTCAGAGGTAGATGCGGACGAAGATCCCACACCTTTTAGGACAATTTTGGGTCTTTGAGAAGGATTCTCAGGATTTTTGTTTTTGATAGTAATGGTAGAAATATAATTGTCCATTGAGATGTGATTGATAGTAGAATCATAATTGTAAGGTGCTCTAGTGTAATTGGCTTGATCATCTGTGACTTTGCCTTTTCCTTTGTCATGTTTTGGGAATGGTTCCTTAAACACCTCATGCTCTTGATTAGATGAATGTCCTTCAATCTCAATATCTCCTCTGTCAATGAGATCTTGCACAATGTTTTTCAATAGATGGCAATTACCTGTCTTGTGACCCTTGCTCTTATGAAACTCACAAAACTCATCATCATTCCACCAATTCGGTTTTACCTTTGGTTCATATGGAGGAAAATCTGGGACTGTGATCACTTTGTTTGCTACAAGCTTTTTGAATACTGATTCAAGTGGTTCTCCCAATGGAGTGTACTTCCTTCGTGGTTTAGAAGTTGTTTGATTGTTCACTTGATTGTTGGTAGAACTTGATCCAGAAAAGACGACCTTGGGTCTCACTATGTTGGCATCAACAACACCATCATTAACTGTGTTCTTGTTCTTGTTCCAAAATTTTGGTTTGTCCTTTCCTTTGAAGTCCTCTTTGTTTTCTTTGAATAGTTTGATAACTCCTTGTTCAATTAAGACTCTTTCTGTTGCTAGGCCCTTTTCAATGACATCCTTGAATGTAGACAAACAAGCTTTTCTGAGATCATAGCCAATAGCCTTGTTAACATTTTGTGTGAACATCTCCACCATTTGTTTTTGCGGGATTTCACAAGAGCATCTGCTAGCTAGGTTTCTCCATCTCTGTAAAAATGTTGCGAAAGATTCTCCTTCTTTTTGTTTAGTATTGCACAAGGTAGTAACTGAGACATCTGTTTCAATGTTGTAAGAGAAATGCTGAATGAATGCCTCTGCTAAGTCGCCCCATGACGTAATACCGGGAGGTAATTGAGAAAACCATTCCATAGCTTGATCTCCTAAGCTCTGTGGGAACAACCTCATCAAGTATGTTTCTTCTGCCGCTACCTCAATGCAAGTTGTGAAGAATTGTCTTATATGTGCCTTGGGGTCTCCTCTCCCTCTATATTTGTCGAACTTTGGTGTTACAAAGTGTGGAGGAAATGGAGGCATTGGAATGCTCTTATCGAAGGGATAAGGGCATATATCTCTCATAGTGTATGTAGGTTTGGATGTACTCATGTCCTCCACTTTCTTTTGTAGATCTCTAATTTGTTGCTCCAAATTATTCTTGGGAGGAGACTGATTTCTTGTAGCATACCCCATGTTTGAAACACCCATTTGAGGAGGAGCTTGTTGCATGTATGGATGATACTGATCGTAGACATGTCCATATGGAGGTCTATATTGATGTGGCATATATGGAGCACTTGGCATAACTTCTTGTTGAGGGACCCCATATCTATTTTGTGCATATATACCATATTCAATAGGTATTTCATTTTCCATTGTGTTGCCCCCAATTTTGACATGAGGTCTCCTTGTGTCAAAACTTTGGGGATGTCCTTGAGTATCCACTTGTCTTGATTGATCCATACCTTGAGCATGTGTTTGAGCATAAGGCCTCCATGATGGTCTTTGAATGTAAGTATCATATGTTTGAGCTTGTGTATGTGGGATTGCTGGTTTTTGAAGCAAAACTGATGGTGACTCAGGCATCATATTCGGTCCTCTATTTCCTCCACTATTTGGTCTCCTTTGATCCATGTTGGATTGAGTTTGTTGTGAGGGTCGACTTTCCATAAGTTGAGATAAGTCAAAATCATGTGGTATTTTAGCTCCACTTTGTGCCATCATGTTTTAAAAGTATTGACGATCTCTCCTCATTATCTCTTCAACCAATCTATTGAATTGAGGATCCATTATGGATTCTTGTATGTCTGCTGATAGTATTGAAGAGTTGTCAACATTGTCATTGTGTGTAGCATTGTTGTTTATAGTGTTTGCGCTTTCCACATTTGGATTGTGTCTATAAACATTCATGTCTGGTAATGTAGTGTGCTCAGGATTGTAGAATAGATCATTGTCATACTCATAAGAACTCATGTTTGCGGATTCTTGAGCTTCTTTAGCTATTCTCCTAGATTTTTGAAGGCGGGTTTCAACCATGAACTAGGTGTTTGACCAATATGTGAGAGACTAGATGAAAAATGAAAAGAGTATGGAAGACCAAGAGTTGTATGGAGTGTAAATGAATCTTAGGTGTACTTGCAATGTCCAAAGTGTAAGACCAAGTATGTAAGTAGTAGAGTAGGTGTGACTTCCAAAGAGAGGATCGTTTCTCTTGATGAGGTAAGCTGACCTTGACTCTAAGTAAGACCAAATGAGACCCAAAGGTAAGAAACCTTGATGAGGGACCACTTAGCAAAGTGTAGTAGTATGTAGTGTGTTGACAAAGTATGATGAGGACAAGCAAGTGACCTTTTGACTCAAGTTTAGACAAGTATGAATGTAAAATGAGATGTGAAGCAATGATGGACTATGTGAGACCTTAGAACAGGCTGAATGCTAGATGAAATTTGAAGAGACAACCTAGGAAGCTCAAGTATGCCGAAACTGATTTCTTTTGTTTGTTGGACTGTGAAATTTTTCCAATTTGTGAAGTTTTTGGTGGTGACCAAATCTGAATGTTTGACTATTTTTCGTGACAAGAGGACACAATGTTGATGAGGACTCAGTGTTTGCAAGTGTTTAGACTAACAATGACTCCAAGAAAAGTGTGTTGTTTGATGTAAAATTGTTTTGCATACACTTGAAGACACAAAAGACACAATGTTTTGCTGTTTGGTCTTGAATGTTTGAGTGTTTAGCATAAGACAAGCACAATTCTTATGGTTGGCCAAGACAATAGTTGTTGATCCCACATGGGGTTTTACCCCCGAGGCTACGCTATTCAGAGCGGATACTTAGATGCTTGACCTCACTGGCTCCACCCTCGGCACTCACTTCTCGGGTCAACCAAACATCAGTCCCCATGAAAACTCCCCATGGTGAACTTTGTATCTCTACTAAGAACCGTATGTGTGTGGGCCGCTACCAGAGGTCCGACCTCCTGCCCCAACAACTAGAAGGATTTGGGCTTCTAAAACAAAAAAGTGCTAGTAAGGGCATCCGCTCGTGTGGCCATACATGCGGCACTTTCAGCTCTGTAAATACAGAAGGCTCCCAGCCGGTAGGGGTTACGCCCTACAAATGATCAAATAAATTTGATCAAACGGGTTTATGGGGAGACATAGTGTCGGTATGAACTAATCAGCACACGTTATTCATAGTTTTCGCCATGAATACATTTGATTATAGTGGTTTGGATGAGGTGGGTTTTCCTCGCTACCACTTGGGTCGTTCTCTTCTCACTAGTAGTCCTAATGACCACACGGGAAGACAGGCCCTCTAAAGATTAAACAAAAAGAGCCTATTGCTCAAGACACAAAAGACAATGATTCAATTTTAGTGCACCAATTGAAGTGTTTGCTAGTCTATGAAAACAAGGCATACAATAAAAATCCAAAAAACCTTGCCAAGGACCTGCAACAAAGATTTATTAGTAGTTTGGATTGTTTCAAATGATCACCCCTTCCTGCAAGCACACAAGTTAGGTAAATTTTAGATCCAAAAGACTTTGTGAAATAGGGGCCTTCAATAATGCGTTTTGTTGACCAATTCAAAGACCTGATTCATCATAAAAAAAGACCACCTGTAAAATTTCAAGAGATTTCCAGAAATGTAAGAAAATCCAAAAAATTTGCTAATTTGCTCCAAAATTTAATTTTTTATGAAAAATCATAAAAAATTCATATAAAATGCAAAATCGATCAAAAAAATCTAAAATTTTTACTGGCGATTTTTGATGGTCTTCTAAACCTGCACAAAATATTTCCTGTAACAAATCCAAGCAGTTTGTGAGATATGAGTAAAATAATGCAAAACCCTAATTTTCAAAGATCTGATTTTTTAAGAATTATTTTGCATCAAATTTAAAATCACAAAGAACAGATCCTATGTATAATTCTGAGAGATTTCCAAAAATGTAAGAAAATCCAAAAAATTCGCTAATTTTCTCTCAAAATTAATTTTTTATGAAAAATAATAAAAAATTCATATAAAATGAAAAATAGATTCAAAAAATTTTAAATTTTTACTGAATCTTTCTGATACTGTTCTCAACCTTCACAAAAAATTTTATGGAAAAATTCAAATCCGTTTGTGAGATCTGATCAAAATAAATAAAAACCCTAATTTTGAAAGATCTAATTTTTAGGAAAATATTTTGCATCAAAATTAAATTTACAAAGAACAGATACTATGTATAATTATGAGATATTTCCAAAAATGTAAGAAAATCCAAAAAATTCTCTCATTTGCTCTCAAAATAAATGTTTTATGAAAAATCATAAAAAATTCCTAAAAATTGAAAATTTGCTCCAAAAATTCTGAATTTTGGATTGAGAGCTCCTGATACTTTCTTCAACCTGCAAAAAAAATTTGGTGCAAAATTTCCAAGCCGTTTATGAGATATGATCGAATCTCTCCAAGATCTTGATTTTGTGTCCAAAACCCTAGCTGCACAAGGTTATTCTCCAAATTGTTTTACAAAATAGCAATATAGGGTTAGAAAAATCTGCAAAAAAAACATAGATCTAAGAAAAATCCATGTCCCACCGGGCGTGCCAAAATGTTTATGGTGAAAATGGATAACAATAATAACAAAATTGAAAGGCTAAATGAATCCAACCACTAAACCCTAGCCTAACAATCAACAAAGATCCACCATAACATATGAAGATTACCTAAGACAATGCAAATAACTCAAAATCACAAAGATTATACCATCACATGTCCAATAGGGTTTTGATCTCCATTCTTCCTATCTCCATTGATCTTGCTTGATATACTTGCTCTCAGATTTTTGTATGCACAAGAGCTCAACAAAGAACGGAATGTGGTTGCAAGGGGAATTGTAGTGTAGCCAAGTCCTCCAAAATCAGTCATTTAGGGTTTGACATTAGGATATGTCATTAGGATATGTCATTAGGGTATGTCATTAGGGTTTGACAATGAAGAAGGCATCTCCTTAAATAGAAGACACAATAAGAAATGGAGGGTTAAGATTGAGAGGTGTAAAAAGAGAGGTCGGCTAGGATTAGAGGGTAGGTAAAAGAAATACCAAAATAATGAAAGAGGTAGGTAGTGTAGGAATTAAGAGATGAATGACATGTGACATGGGTAGAAAAAGATAATGAATTAATTAAATAAATAAAGATTTATTTAATTAATAGAAGAAGTAGGACAATTAAATAAATAAAATATTTATTTAATTTAAGAAAGGGATAATTTAAATAAATAAATGTATTTATTTAAATGAGAAATAAGGCTAGAAGAGGATAAATGAATTAATTAAATAAATAAAGATTTATTTAATTAATAGAAGAATTAGGCTTAGATAATTAAATAAATAAAATATTTATTTAATTAGACATGACAATTTTGGGTGTCTACAACATGCACATACGCACACATACACATATACGCACATAAACATGCATACATACCTACACAGATTGATATGTACTCACATACATACATATATACACACATATATACACACATGTACTCACATATATACATACATACATACATACATACATACATACATACATACATACACATGTGCATACACACACACATAGACACACATACACATGCACTCACATGTATGGATGTTTATGTGTGTGTCTATGTGTAGGTGTGTATGTATGTGTATGTGCAAGTGCAAGTGTGAGTATGGGTGTGGGTGTGGGTGTATGTGTCTATGTCTGTGTATTAGTATGAGGATTGAAGTTTGTATGTGTATGTGTATTGATTAGAATTTTTTATGGTTTAATAGTAAGGGTAATGAGAAAAAAAAAAATTGTCATCGTTTAATCGTAATTTGGGCATATTTTTCTAATGGTGTCATAGGGTGGGTTTTCAAATTTTGCTAGGTTTAATGTATTTTTTACATTTTTCTAATGATTTCATACTAAAGGTTTTCAAAAAATTGATAAAATAGATAAATAAATAAAATACTTAACAATAAATATATTTATTTTTTAAACCACAAAAACAAAACAAAAAAAGAGAGAAAAATTGTTCATACCTAGAAAAACAAGGGCTGAAACTAATCTCTTTCTATAGTTCGACCGAACTACCAAATCTCCCAGGTGCCAAATGAGGAGCGATGAAAAAAAGGTTGGTTTATATAACTGATAGTTTGACTGAACTATTGGCACCATTTAAGCACCATGTCGATGCCATGGGGTACCACACGATAGGAAAATAGTCCAACTGAACTGAGTTCGACTGAACTTAGTCCGGCCGAACTTAGTTCGGCTGGACTAGGCCCAGTTGGCCCTAAGTGGGACACATGTTTATGCTTTTTCCCAAAGGATTCCTCATTAATTACTTTTTGCACCTAATAACCTATTTTAGATGATAGAGTCATCAAATAAGGAAGACTCTATGATAATCTATGTATATTAGTTAACTTTATGTAATATGAGTCCAAACATCCTTCAAATATTTCTAGTATAATCTAGGTAGTGTAGCAAAAAATAGGAATCTATTAACTCATTATCTATTCTAACTAAACAATATTTCCTATCTTTAAAGGAAAATAATAGTTTGCAAGAGACCATGAGCTATCTGACATAGTATAGGTACAATATTTGTAATGCTACTTTTGTTTGAGTATAAATTAGATAAATGTATTTTGTTTGAGTATAAATTAGATAAATTTAATACATGAGTTAGAAATTTAATAATGTTATTAATTAAGTTTAAATATTATAAGGTATCCCTATAATTTATATATGTGTGTGTGAAATACTTATTTATCAATGTTAACTACCATAAGTTCTTCCCTTCCGATGCTAGATTTGTCATGTATATGGACAACTATAGAGAAAATGGCCTAAGATTAACTCTACAGGGATCTCATCTAGATAGGCTCCATCCAATGTGTCTCCTTGCTCAGTTTCAATAAAGGACAAAGGAAAGGCCCCAATATCGAAAGGGAAGATGGATAAGGATGGTTTTATTCTAGTGAAACCCCACAATAAAGGTAAAGGGTTGAAGAGGACATTCATGGATAGAAAAACTAAGGGGTTCTTTGATCACTTTGATGCTTTGGGGGATCTTGATCAACAAGTGGCGAATCTAGAGGTTTTGTACACAAGTATTAAACACTTGGCATTAGACATGATGGACGTTGGGGTAGATAAGAGTCAACACTCTAGGGACGAACACCACAAGACAAATTTGCAACACCAAAATGACTCAAGACTCTAGGGATGAACACCTAGACACAAGAAGACCATAATAAAAATCTGCAACACCATATAAGACTAATACAAGATGCATTAAGTTCATTTTAAGACCAAAGGAAATATTCCTACATTCATTCTATCATTATAATGCATAAGCATTAAAATAAATCATAATGCAATTGTGCTAGGCTCTAACATTGGGCCACACAACTAAGATTATTTTCACTATCAAATACCATTTCAATTACAAGATCCACATATAGTTACATCATACTAGGAATCAAACATCCTTTAATTATATAATTTGAATTTGAATTAAAATAACTAAGTGTACAAAGTAAACCTTTGTAGAGAATGGTCTGATGATCAATCTCAATCCTTGATCCTTTAATTTTTAATGGTTGTTTTCATGACACCTAACCATGTGATAATTTTAGGTTCACCCCATTGTGCTAGGAGATGGTCACAAGACCCAAACACACACACACACATGAAACATGGGGAGAAGTGGATACACACACAAGGTATGGAGAATACACAATATCCATATATGCATCAAGAATCAACACCATCATGAAAAGAAATAAATAATCTTTCAAGTGCTACTCATGCTACACTAGGACTAGATGGTAGAGAGAAAGATAGGGAGTGTCACTATGAAGCTCACAAATTTGACTTATGCGAAATTGAGTACTCCTCTCACAATAGATGACGAGACAAATGATTGTAAGATCCATGCTCCCCCAATAGTCATGTCTTACACAATCATCTTGGGCCTATATGAGAACTTGAGAGGTGCATCCATTATCTTGGTTAATTAATTATTCATGTTTCTTTAGTTTTACCTTTTTATAATACTTCACAATGAGATATCTTAGTGGCCACTTTATGCACCCCAAAATGTAGGAATCCACTCCCATATCCCTATATAATAGCTCAGCCCTAAGCTCATCACATTCTCTAATGAATATTACATGAAAAAATAGGAGACACGTTGTGTCAAGTTCCTACCTATATAAGTGTTAGATATACTAGTTATTGTTAGGTAGAGTAGTTGATGATTGCAATTAGATTAGTGGAAACATAATTCATGTACATTATTAGTCATCTAGTTGATTGCTCTTTGTTTCTAGCTCCCTTTTTTTGGCAATGTGTAGGAGGGCTAATGTTTGTAGCAATAAGGAACTTAAGCATAGAATTTTCATCCATCTTATTTTCAATTGATTTGGTCTACTTGAATACTTGTTTCCTACAAGTGTGTTTGGATAGGTTTAAATTTGTGATCAAGCAATCACGTCAGAATTATAAAACATGGACCATCAAAATTATTTGTAGCATCTTGCACCCCATTATGTATGCAAAAATAATAATTAAAATAAATTAATATAATTAGTAAAAAATTATTATTATTTGAAATTATTATATATATTTTAAATATTTGTATCTATATATTTTTATACAATAATAGTGTATTGTATATTATACGAATAATAGATAAAAAAAAAAAATTAAAATAAATAAAGTATTAAAAAATAATCAAAACATTAAATATGATTCATTGTTAAATAGACAATACATAAAGTAGGTAAGTATTTTTTAGATTATGTGTGTGTGTGTGTGTGTATGTGTGTGTGTGTGTGTCTATATATATATACATGTATATACATGTATATACATGTATATATATATATATATACATGTATATATAATACATGTATATATATACATACATACATATATATATATATATATACATGTATATATATGTATATGTACATATATATATACATGTATATATATCTATATATATACATGTATATATATACATGTATATATATACATATACATATATATACATGTATATATATATATATATATATATATATATATATATATATACATATGTATGTACATTGTATATGTATGTATATGTATATATATATATGTATATATATATACATGTATATATATGTATATGTATATATATACATGTATATATATATATACATATGTATGTATGTAAATGTATGTATATGTATATATATACATATATATATGTATATATCTATATATGTATATATATATATATATGTATATATATATATACATATACATACATACATATATATATACATATACATGTATATATATACATACATGTGTGTGTGTGTGTGTATATATATATATACATATACATATATATGTATATATACATATATATATACATATACATATATATGTATATGTATATACATATACATATATGTATATACATATACATATATATGTATATGTATATATATATATATATGTATATATACATATATATGTATATGTATATATATACATATACATATATATGTATGTATGTATATATATGTATATGTGTGTATATGTATGTATATGTATGTATATATAAATATGTGTGTATATGTATGTATATAAATATGTATGTATATGTATATGTATATATACATACATATGTGTGTGTGTGTGTGTGTTTCAAAAGGTAGGATTGAAATATAATAACTTCTGCAATATTTCGGTCATGCGAATTTCCACTTTCCCTTCTTTTAAAAGTGATCCAATGCAAAGCAATGAGGAAGGAGACTAGCGGGTGGTATTGGGAAAGAAATCCAAGAGGAGATTGCAATCCCAGAGGGATCAAGCTGCTTCTTCTAGAAATTTGGGCGACCCTCTTCTACATGGCACCAAATATGTGTATTTCCCGTCATCTCTCCCCAACTCATTTGGCATTGCCAACAACTCTATGAGGAATGCTCGAAATTATAGAAAGATCCTGAATGAAAGGTGGATAAGGGCAGAAAATATCAAATCTTTCATGCACCGATCAAGCCCTCTTTAGCAAGGAAATAAAAATTTGCAGGGCAACCGTAGTAGCCCTAAGGTTTTTTTAACCCTAGCAGACAACCCTATCCTTATCATCTTATTATAGAAAAAAATAATCCAGCACCTCCAAAGGCAAGGTTTTCTGATCATGAATTCTATCAAGATAAGTTGTCGAATGAAAAGAGTATTAGGATGCCCTCGGATCCATTTCTTGAATATTGTGAATATTTCCATAACAAGGGCATCATTGTCTCATGGAATGGGCAACCTCAATTTTTTGAAGAAATAAAAGGATGGTGGAAAGAAGAATTTCCAAATCTTGTATGGATAACAAACCTAGGTTTTAATTTCTTCCTTATCACTTGTGCTAATAATGAAATTAAAAAAGAAATTTTGAAACGTGAAGTGAATCTGATTTAAGGATATGTATTTCAGTATTTTGAATGGATGCCAAATTTTAACCCTAAAACTTTTCAACCTAAGAAAACTACTAGATGGGTTAATATAGGTCCTTTGCCGATTGAATTCCATTGCCCTTCAATCATGGAATTTATAGGCTCACATTTAGGTGACTTTATAGGGGTCGAAGGTCTATATAAAGATCTGGCAAAAGATATTAAGCTTCTCATTCAATTTGATACTCAAAATATACTTCTGGGTCCGATTGAGATAGTTTCAGAAGAAGTTAAGTGGACTATTAATCCTTCCTTTAATGAAGGGGAAATCATTGCCTCCAACATTTTCCTATGCAAATCTCTTGTGGACGAACATGTTTCTAACAATGAGGACTCTATATCAATTATAAATATTCCAAATAAGAAAGGAATGTCACGTCAAAGTCTGGTAGATATTAAGTTGCCCTCTAGGGCTCCGCTGAACTTTGAAAAGGAAGTAGAAAATCAAAGCAAGTCCCAAAGCAAGCCTCTCTCAATAGCCAGGAACTCAAAGAGTTCACAGTCCAAAAAAATTTCATCTAATAACCCTAATAATGAACCCTCTCCTCTACTAGCTAAGGCAGCCCCTCTTTTAGATAGGGTCTCGGCTCAAGGAATCTCGAGTGATGAATCCTGTAGTATTAGTAGAAGTCTAGAATATAATAGGAATAGGGATAAGAGGATAAAACACCTTAACAGTAAAGCAGAGTTACATAATTTGTTAATCGGTGTAGAGGAATTCAAAGCGAATGTGCAGGAGTAGTTGAATTTATTGGAACAATGGATAGAGATCAATAAGAACGTTGTTACTAACTAGGTAACGAATGGTCTGGATCATGCCTTCGAGATGGATTGTCCTTTTGACCAATTCACTGCTATACATGAAAATGATGCAGTTTTGTTGGGGATTCAAACCCCTAGGATTGAGGGTAAAGCCTTAGGTGAGAATAAGCTAGGGTTAGGGTTTTGTTTAGGGAGGAAGACTAAACCAAATTGTGGCTCAATTCCCAAAAAGAAAGTTAGGAAATCCATAGCTGAGCTTAGAAATAAGGATGGGAAAGTTGTTGGGCAGGTGAAAATAACATCGATCATGAATTCAAGGAAGGGGAAGTTCCTTCCCACTCAACCATGAAGGTCCCAATGTGGAATGTTAGGGGCCTAAACACTCCTAACAAGCAACGTATACTACAGTGTTGCATCCTTTCCTCAAAATCAGAAGTAACCTTAATCCAAGAAACAAAACTCAATCAATATAAGATTGGAGTCTTCAAAAAGAAACTAGGTCATTTAGAGTGGGAAGCAATACCTATTGCAGGTGCCTCAGGGGGCTTGGGAATTATCTAGGATCCTAGGCGGGTTGTAATCAATATGATTGCCAATAACAAGTATTGGATGGTTGTTTCTATCAAGCATCTGAGTTTTAACTTAAATTTTGTTCTTTTTAATATTTATGGTCCCATTTTGACACATGAGAAGGCAAGGGTGTGGCATGAAGTAGGGTTGGTGTTAAATTCCCATCTAGAGTGGAACTATTTTTTAGGAAGGGATTTCAAAGCTATCTCTGATCTCTCTGCGAAAGCGGGTGGTTTGAGAAGAGAACCCCAAGCTCTGATAGATTTCAAAGATTGGATTAATACTCATAACATGATAGATATAAAAATCGATAATGGCACCTTCACTTGGAATAATAGAAGGCGGGGTTTTAGTAATAGTGCGGAAAGGCTAGATAGGTTTCTTTTTAGAGGAGACATGCTAGCCTTCAACTGTCTTTTTAAGGCCTCCATCCTTCCCATCTCAAGTTCTGACCACTTTCCAGTCCAATTAACCATTGAGGAAGAGGTTAAACCTTAGAAATGCCCTTTCCATTTTGAGAAAATATGGATGAAAAATGAGTCTTTCATGGATAATATTGAAAAATGGTGGAAAGAAGTAGAAGTTTTGGGGTCAAAATTGTATCGATTTGTTACTAAAATTAAACATATTAAGAGTAAATGTATCCAGTGGAATAAGGACCGGTTTGGAGATATCTTTGCTTCTAAGAGGGATATAGAAGCAGCCTTAGCCCAACTTAACGAAAAATTTATCAGGGAAGGTATGGTTCAAAATAGATTCATATTATAAAAAGAGCTTCTCCGAAAACATGAAGAAATTCTGACAAAGGAGGAATGTTTTTAGAGGCAGAAATCTAGGGTGACTTGTATCTCAGAAGGAGACCAAAATACTAAATTTTTCCATGCTACAACAAATATTAGAAGTAGAATCAATAAATTAACCCATATTAGAAGTGAGGCAGGGGTAATGTTAGACGACCCTAAAAGTATAGCATCAGAAGCGGTGTCTTTCTTCTACAAATTACTAAGCAAAGAACTTATCTCTTATTTGGTAGCTCAAAACAGTTTGATTAACAACATCCCCAAAATTATTGATGACAGTCAAAATCTACTCTTAAATCAAAAAAATTACCAAAAAGGAGATAGAAGAGGCTCTATTCTAGCTTCATTCGGATAAGGCCCCAGGTCTAGATGGATTTCCAACATGTTTCTTCTAGAAATGCTAGCATATTTTAGTGATGATTTGGTAGACACCCTGGAAGGAGCAAGACGATCAGGTAGATTTCTTAAGGAAATAAATCACACTTTATTAACCCTCATCCCTAAAAAGGAGAATGTGGATAGTATGAACGATCTTAGACCTATTTCACTCTATAATACTATCTACAAGATTTTCTCAAAAGCCTTAGCCAATCGATTAAAACTGTTGGTTTTAAGCATCATTTCAGAAGAACAATCAGGATTTGTTCTTGGTAGGTACATCTTTGATGGAGTCATTATAGCACAAGAGGTAATACACAAGTTGTTCAACACAATCGCCAAGCTGGTATGTTCATTAAACTAGATATAAGGAAGGCATATGATATGGTAAACAAGAGATTCCTTTGCAAATATTTAGAAGCTTGCGGTTTTAGCAGAGCTTGGATTAATTTAATCTTTGAATGCATTTCAAGTCCCAAGATCTCAATCTTAGTCAATGGAACGCTATAGGGATTCTTTGAAATGTCAAGAGGACTGAGACAAGGTGACCTGTTATCACCCTTCCTCTTCATCATAATGGAAGAAGCCTTGGGTAGGACCATTCAAAAATCTTTGGATTTGAGTAATATTGTCGAAATTAAGATCTCTAGTAGTATTCCCCGTTATCACACATCAACAATTTATCGATGGCACCTTGTTGTTTGGGGAAAGCAGTCTGTTAGAAGCTGGAAATTTTAAACTTATCCTAGATTGGTTCTCCGAAGCTTCAGGACAAGTGGTCAATAAGGAAAAATCAAACCTGTTCTTTTTCAACATGGAAGAGAAGCTAAGCAAAGATATTGCTAGCATTCTAGGCTTCCATTCAAGATCGCTTCATTGTAAATGTCTAGGCTTTCCAATGGATAAAGAGAAAAGGTCATCCAATCTATGGGGACATTTTGACCAATCTTGATCAAAAACTCCAAAATTGGAAGGACATATGGTTGTCAACAGCTAGTAGATTAATTATACTTCATTTTTTACTCTCTACCCTTCCCCAATATCAGATGACCTATTTTCCCTTGCCAGAAGGAGTGAAAAGGAAATTGGACCAAAATCTCAGAACTTTTTTTTGTCAAGGACTGGTAGACAAGAAAAAAATTGCACTTATAGCCTGGGAGAAGCTTTGCAGACCTAAAGACAGAGGTGGGTTAGGACTTAGAGACTAGGAATTACAAAATAAGGCTTTAGGGGCCAAGTTAGTCTGGAAAATTTATCAGGAACCACAGATGGGTGAAAGTCCTGGCTAGTAAATATTTAGACTCTCAAGACCCCACTATATCTTTAGAATTATTAACCCTTCCTAAGGCTCCAGAATCCAGAATTTCTTAATCAATTGCAGGGAGGTACTCATTCATAAGCTCTCTTAGAATGTAGGGATTGGGGATAAAGCATTATTCTGGGATGAATCATGGGGTGGGTATCCACCATTAATCCTTACGATCCTTAATGATCAGAATTTAAAAAATAGCATGGAAGAAAGAATTGGCAAAACTGTGGCTAATTATATCATCAGCCACCCAGTAGACCCAGCTCTAGGATGGAGATGGAAATCATCTAATGACGATGGTAAAAATCTTGCAGAAGTCCTAGCACAAAGGAAAATTACAATTACTAATAAAGATGATCATCTTATGTGATCTACTTCTTCTACTGGAGACTACAAGGTCAAGGATGGATATAACTCCCTATGCAAAAAACTCTTCCCTTCCAAAACAAAGCTACTTATATCATTAAGCTGGGACAAACTATGTCTCCCAAAGGTAGACCTTTTCTTATGGATAGAAATGCAGAAAATAATTTTGACCTCAAAATTAAGAAGATGGGCTATGTCGGTCCTAGTAGATGCCCTCTTTGCCTCAGTAATGAAGAAACTGTAGATCGTCTACTTCTTAGATGCAATTATGCAAATAGATATTGGATGCATTTAATTTATAGATTAAATTAGGCTAAAACCCCTCCCAATCATTTGTTAGAACTCCTTTTATGTTGGCCAACCCATCTCAAGTCTAGTCTTTATGGACTATTATGGATTATTTCTCCTTCAATCATCTTATGGGAAATATGGAAGGAAATGAATAGAAGGATTTTCAAAGATAAGGCAATGTCCCCTGATCGACTCTGGAACAAAATTGAAGCCTCTATCATAGAAGTAGCTAAAGGAAGATTAAATAATGGACATAACGATAGCCTATCTTTTACTACTGGGGATGAACAAGTTAGGAAAAACTGG